>NC_091469.1:383836444-384100497 GCF_036971445.1 Narcine bancroftii | reverse complement strand
TAGAAAAAGTGTATATCATGGCTAATGTGATTTATGGTGTGAAAAATAAAAAAATTAAAAAAAAAGAACAGACTGCGTTCCAGGTTTGTGAATGCGCGCCACCAGGAGCTTGAGGCAGCAGCTGAGGGCAGTGCGAAGGGGCAGTGCTGAGGCATGACTGAGGGTCACTGGACTGTTGGAGGGGAATGCCTGCTGGGGTTGAAGAATCAAATGGGCATTGAGCGCCATGAGACTGATGGCATTTGAGATGGCACTGAGAAAAAGCTGGACTATCTGAACGATAGTACTGAGAAAACTTGATGCTGTCGTAAAGACAGCTCAGATCGAGAAGCACAGTATCTAGGGACGGACACAGTATTGCAGCGACATCATTGAGGAAGGCCGCACAATGAGAAGGGCCCTACTGAGGGAGGAAGCCACTCTCCGTATGACTGTGTGGTGGGTTCTCTGCTTTGGGTGCGGCAGAGATGAGTCTCTGTCAGAAGGAGCGAACTGATGGAAGGATTTATTGCTGGAAGTGTGCTTTCGGAACAACATCAGGAGGCAGACCTCTACGGCCAGAAGCGCTGTACTGACACCATTGCAAATTACTGATTTATCATGGAGCGGGTTCTCAGAAAGTGCCACACAGAATAATGGGCAGCACAGTGGGGACACAAAACAATCCGAGGTCAATAGTGAGGATGTATCACGGTATTGGATTGGAGACAATCAAGGTGTGCCACGCTGTTGATGGGTGACGCCAAAAGAATGTCACACTGTCAATCCATGACACTTGAATTGGTGGAGGGCCGTGCGAAGAGAACGCTGCATTTTCTCCGGGGAAGGTTCTTTTGGGGTTACAAAAAATGGATTGTGGCTAACAAGAAAAGCCATTCCCAAAGTACAAGCAAATAAAAGGACATGCAAGGAAGCAACAAATAAGTGGGAAGATAGGGTCTGCGAAACTTTTAAAAGCGTGTAGAAGGCAACTAAGAAGGTGATTCGGAAGGAAAGGCAATTAGCAAATAATACACTAGGACACTAAAACGTTTGTAAGTACATTCAGAATAAACAGGAGACAAGAGTACATACAGGGCCGATATAAAATGACGCTGGAGACATTGTTCGTTTTATCGACTGCACTGGATAGGGAGTTGTGCAATGCACCAGAGGTGATAAGCGACTTTAGAATAAAGGAACCATAAGAGGGCAGTGATCATAAGGTGATTGAGTTCAATTTGAGAATTAACAAGGAAGATTCAACGTTAAAGAATTCAAAAAGTTTCTAGTCTGTAAATAACAAAAAAGTGATATTTAGGTATTTTAAATTTAATAATTATTCAAAAGAAGCAAGATTTTGGTCAACTGTAGATCCAGAAAAGATTGGATACCCAAGATTTACCATTGCGTAGAACCAATATCTTGGATCGAAGGGGGAAAAAAATTGAATTACGTATAATAGGGCTGATCAATAAAAACCTATGATAACCAAAATGTTTTCTAAATTGAAACCAAATTCTCAAAGTGTGTTTAACTACAAAATCATCAGTTAACTTGGAAGCCAAAAAAGGAAAGGGTGCTCCAAATATCAAAAGGAGAGAATACCTTTTAGTAAATTTAATCTCTAAGATTCTTTAACATTGAAGCTTCCGCAGGACTTAGATCTCAGTCTTATTTTGGAAGTATGTAATTTAAAACAAAATCATAAAGGATTGCTTTCAGCCCTCTACGAATTACTTTTAAGATCTAGAAATAGTTTCCTGGGTGCTATTAAGAAATTATGGGAACAAGAATTTCAACAACCATTTGCCAAAACTACACGGGATTCTATGTTGAAACGTGTTCACTCATCTTCTCTGTGTGAGGCATTCATTAATACAATTTAAAGTAATCCATTGAGCCCACTTTACCAAGGTTCAGTTAGCTAAATTTTATCCTAATATATCTACTAAATGTGATAAATGCATAACTGAGGAAGGTACTTTATAACATATGTTTTGTTTTATGTCTTGGTTATGTCCTTCACTCTTTAATTTCTGGCAAAGGGCATTTCACACTTTATCATTAGTTCCTGAGATTAACTTGACTCTTAGCCCTTTCTTAGCTATTTCTGGAGTGATTGGGCCAATGGATTTAACATTGATCTCTTCTCAATCCCATGTAATGGCCTTTGCTTCCCATCGCTAGAAGGGCCATTTTGCTTAGATGGAAAGATGCTGTCCCTCCCACTCATGTCCCTTTTCCACTGTCACCCTGTCCCAGGAATTAACTGGGAATTTACTGGGACAGGATCCAATGGAAAAGGAACACTGTCCAAACACTAACGCCAAATGATGTCATTTCATGCTGTGGATTAACCACCTCTACCCCTACTCATATCTCCAGTGTTTGCTAATGTCTGCGTGCTGATAAAACCAATTGAAAATGGACAACAGAAAGTCACCCATTTCAGGTTGAAGGTAGGTACTCCAGTCTCCTGGGATGAGTGTATTCAGTAAAAATGCAATTTGTATCCCAGTTAAGGATGGCTCAGTGGAAACAGCACAAAGGGCTTCCTATCCTGGACACTGCACAGCCCAATTAACGGGGATGCCAGTGGAAAAAGGGCCTACACTCAATGGTTGTCGGATGTGATAGCGTCTTGCTCTAGAAAAAAGTAGGTGTTATACTACTACAATGGATTTTAACTTTCTTTCCTTTTGGAGTTCTTTTCTCAATTATTTTCAAAATTTATAGATTAATTTTTTTCTTGACCTCATTGTTATTAATATTATTGGTAGTGGACTCCTTAACTTGGCATAGGATGGGACTAGATTCTTGGTTTACCAATATATGTTTTTGTTTCTTCCTTTCCTTTTTTCTATTTTAATAACATGGGTTCATATGTACTTTGATCACTGTTACTTGATATTTGTAATATGATATTAATTTACTTTATCATTATTATCATATGTACCTACATAATTTGTATATGTTAAAACCAACAAAAATATTGAAAAATAAGAGATTTAACAAGGAGAAGCTAAAGTCAGATGTGTTGGTATTTCAGTGGAGCAAGGGGAATTACAGTGACCACTTGCACTAAGCAATGTCATGAACAAAGGGAGGCTTATTTATCAAATTACAAATGGAATCCCAAACCTCATCAAAAAATGAAAGATTCAAAACCTGTTCCCAATCGCTGTTGATCTTAACTCACGAGGCTGATCTTAAATCAAGTAAATAATTATAAATCTTTGTGAGAAAGTTGAAAATCCAAAAGTAATTCAAGAATATTCACTTCAGCAATTTGCAGAAAATTGAAAATCTGAGATTGAGTAAAATGTTTAACTTGTAAATATCTAAATAAAACGTGCATTTGGTAAGTTAAATTTTGCCACCAATTGTTCAAAAGAAGCAAAGCTATTACAAATAAAAAAGGTCTTTGAAACGTTTAATACTCGATCTATGCCAATCATTAAAAACTGTGTCCTGCAAAGAAGATTTAAAAAAGTAATTAGATATAATGGGACTAGCAAGAGAAAAATTCTGAAACCCAAAAAACCTTCTAAATTGTGCCCATATTCTCAAATAATGTTCAATGATCGGATTATTAGTTACCTTATATAAATAGGAGGATAAACAGGGATCTAAAATTGCCAACAAAAAGTATTCTTTGTAAAATTCAATTTCATTTCTAGCCATGAAGGGCGGTCAAACAAATTATCAAAATGTAACGAAAGAATGAACATACTTTGGTTAAATGACATTATGTCTTGTTTACGCTTAGAAAAAAAATAGATATGCCATTAAAGATTCAAATACAAATTCTTCAAAGACATGGGGCCCTTTATGGACCATCATTAAAATCTAAAGTTTTAAGACTGTTCTAAACCTCGATGTTGTGTTGTCGGTTTCTGAGTTGTCTCACTCCATACCCACATGTTAGTTTTTTTTCTGACCTTGTGAAATGAAAGGGGTTCTGATTAAAGTTTTTTTTTGTCTTTTAAAAAATTTTCGTTGATTACTTATATTTTAAATATAACGGTACGGTTTAGGGGTTTTATAAATTTAAATTTATTATGTCCTTTATTATTGTTGTGTTTTGGAATTCATTTGTATGATTATGTTTGCAGGGGTTTTAATCATTTTTTTTCCGTAGCACATTCGTGCTACAAATGTACTCTTATTAAAATTAATAAAAAAATATTTTAAAAGAGATTTAACTCATTTTTTTTTACTGTACCTTCTGCAACCGGCGTTGGAGAACATCCCGATTCATCTGTGTATCAATATTTCACAATGCAACCACGAAATTCAGCTTTTGCCACAGTCGATAATTTAGTATTTGTTCATTCGTTATGTTTATCATAAATTTACATGTCACTCGAGCTACCTCAATTACACAGAAACGTGTTTTTTTAAATCTCACAAGTATAACATTACAGTTTCTTATCGTCGCCAAACTTATAAATATTATATTGAGTTCCTTTCTTGAATGAGACCCACGCGCTCATGCCACGATTTTTCCGCCGGAGAGGAGATATGTTTGTTCCTGATCTCCTTTACCGACCTGAGCACATTCTCATTAATAACCGCAATCCGGCAGCTGTAAATTAATTGAGGGATTGTAGCAAGCGCCAGTGGAAAATCCAACGCCCATTACACCGATCAGTTGTTCCTTTTCTATTTCCTCTGTAGAGATCATGGAAAGCATTTCAGCTTTGCAAGCATGATCTGTATTTTAAAACAACTGTTTGTGATATTCTTTGGCATTGTCAATGTAATATGGCACTTACAAATCAATGTTATTATTTCCGATGACCACAATAGACTTAATCAATTCTCTATTTCGTATATTCCGGGGTTTTCTACATTAAACGTCCTCTTCCAATTCTCCGGAAGCGTTGAGTTGCAATGGAGATCACCTGCCTCTCAGTTCCTTGCGTTCGTTCGGAGTCGGGGGTTTCTCGGGTTTTGGCGCATTGCTTTCTTCCACTGCTGTCATTTAAGTTCTGGGTTCTACAAGCATTTCCGAGAAGTATTCACTCCCCCTCCCCTCTTCAATGATATCAGAACCCACTGGTTTACTTCATTTCCCGGTTATTTATTTGCTCCTCTTTATTTGCTAACACACCGAGCTGCAAACCTGGAATAGTTCCGACTACTTACCAGGAAATCCATTGACTGCGATGATCACATACAGAATTTTCTCCACGCTGCTATCTTCGCTACTACATGCGTCCCCCTCCACTCAGACAAAACTAAACGAAATTCCAAGGAGCGTGTATTCATACTCTAGGAAATCTCCACGGGGTTATCGCGCTTCCAACAGAGTAAAATGTGAACAAATAGATGAGATCAGCCGAGTTCTATTCCCAGTGTGAGAGGTCGTGTTTATTTCAACGATTTAATTAAAAACCTTCGGGGTTATTGCGCTTCCAACAGAGTAAAAAATGTGAACAAACAGATGAGATCAGCCTAGTTGTATTCCCATCGTGAGAGGACGTGTTTATTAAAATCCTTCAATGTCTGTAATTCGTAACACTCATCATTTCACTGGCCTCCATCTCCCTTAAAACTAATTCCCCGAATCAACGCTTTCATAGACTTTAATGTGTGCCCAAATTTCAAGCTCCTATGGAGTTGAATTCAGATATATCAATTATTTGGTCCTATTCTCTCACACTTTCTGTGAATCGTCCATGGTTTGAATCTTGTTCGGATCCCTTTCAAGCTCATGTTCTTATCTAAATCTCCCGAATTTTCTGATCGCAGTAGTCGTTCGTGAGGATATTGCCGGAGAACTGCTGGGTGAGGCGGTGTGGGTGGAAATCCGGAACCGAAAGCTAATGATAATCTTGATGGTCTTGAACGACATGCTGCCAAACAATCGCCACGAGCAAGAATATCAAATATGGGAATAGATCGCTCATGTCGGCACAAAAAAAGCAAAGCTGTTATTAAATATGATTTCAAATTCTACAACATTGACCGGGAATGCCAAGGTGTCAGGGGACTGGATGGGGTGAAGTTAAGTGTGTCCAGGTCTGAGAACTTTCTCCAGCAAAATGTAGACAGCACGAGGAAGGAAGAGGAAATAGTGAAACTTCAACTGGAGAATGCAGCTGGTCAGGTAACTGAGGGACCAGTCGGGGAACACTTTGAGTCGAGTCATCACGATTAAATAAACTGATCTGACATTGGGTCAAGTCCCATTTCTACATGATTGGGCAGGAGTTAGCAGTACATGAACACACACAAATAATAAAAGTAAGACTAACAAATTGGATTGATATGGAAGGTCCAAGACAAACATGTTCTCGGTAGAGTAAAGGGAAGGAATGGGATGCAAAATATCCCATGTCTAAAAAGGGATATAATATATTAGAAAGAAGAGTTGTCATGGTCAGAATTTTTCCACCAATTTTTCCCAATCTACATGATTATTAAAGTCAGCCACAATAACCAGAAGACCATAAGGAGCATCAGTAGACTATTTGGACCATTCTCCCACTCACCCCCCTTCTCCCCATAACTTTTGATACCCTGATTCAGATATTGATTAATCTTTGCCTTCAACACCCCCAAAGACCTGATAGTCAGAGCCACCCACAGTGACAGGAAATACCAGATGTTCACCACTCTGTGGCTAAAGAAATTCTTCCGCATATCTGTTTTAGATGGGCACCCTACAATCCTGAAGCTGTGCCTCTTGTCCTCGACTTCCCTACTCTGTCCAGGTCCTTCAAGATCCTAAATGTTTCTGAGGTTGTAGCTCATTCTTCTGAATGTAGTCCAAGAGTCATCAAACGTTCTTCATTTGCTCATTCCTTGATTTCAGGAATCATTCTTACAAATCTTTTCTGAACCTTCTCCAATGCCAGGACATCCTTTCTTAAATAAGAAGCCCGAAACTGCACCCAGTACTCCAAGTACTAAAGATATATTACCAACGTTTCGGGACTGAGATCATATATCTTTACCTCCTCTGGTCACTGCAAGACCTCCTGAGTTCCTCCAGTATACTATGTTTTACTGCAATCACAGTGTCTGCAGACTTTCACATTTCACTCCAAGTGTGTCCTCACTAGTACCCTATAAAGCCTCAACATCTCATCCCTGCTCTTACAACCTATTCTACTAGATATCAATTTTCACCAAAATTGCATTCACTTCTTTCACCACACACTCAAACTGAAGATTAATCTTTAGGGTATCCTGCATGAGGACTCCCAAGACCCTTTGCACCTCCAAATTTGAATTTTCTCTCCATCCAAATGATAGTCTGTCCTTTCAATCCTTCTACCAAAGTACATGACTGTACACTTTCCAACATGGTATTTTAATTTGCCTCTTCTTTGCCCATTCCTCCGATCTATTGATGTCTCTCTGTGGCCTCTCCATTTCCTCCTCACTAGCTGCCTTTCTGTCTATCTTTATATAATCTGCAATCTTAGCCACAAAGCCATTATTCCACAATCCAAATCATTAACATACAATGTAAAAAAAAGTGGTCCCAACACTGACCCCTGCGGAGTACCACTGTAAACCAGTAGCCAACCAGAATAGGATTCATTTATTCCCTCTCTTTGTTTCCTGCCAATCAGCCAAGGTCCAAGATGGCAGCACACCAGCAGCCCACAGTGACCTCTCAATAAGGGACGATTAAAACAGTGGTTTTCAAACTTTTTCTTCCCATTCACAGGAGCACGGATGAGTAGAATAGTCACAATCTTAGTATCAGAATTGTAGAGTCTTATATTAGAGAGTATCAATTTATACTCATAGAAAAGGACAGACCCTTTAATCACCCTGGCGGTGGCGGGCATTTTGAACAAGTTCACATGAAACTGTAGAGGTGGGAACGACTCTTTGGCTTGGCTTCACGGACGAAGATTTATGGAGGGGGTAAAAAGTCCACGTCAGCTGCAGGCTCGTTTGTGGCTGACAAGTCCGATGCAGGACAGGCAGACACGATTGCAGCGGTTGCAAGGGAAAATTGGTTGGTTGGGGTTGGGTGTTGGGTTTTTCCTCCTTTGCCTTTTGTTCGTGAGGTGGGCTCTGCGGTCTTCTTCAAAGGAGGTTGCTGCCCGCCAAACTGTGAGGCGCCAAGATGCACGGTTTGAGGCGTTATCAGCCCACTGGCGGTGGTCAATGTGGCAGGCACCAAGAGATTTCTTTAGGCAGTCCTTGTACCTTTTCTTTGGTGCACCTCTGTCACGGTGGCCAGTGGAGAGCTCACCATATAACAGGATCTTGGGAAGGCGATGGTCCTCCATTCTGGAGACGTGACCCATCCAGCGCAGCTGGATCTTCAGCAGCGTGGACTCGATGCTGTCGACCTCTGCCATCTCGAGTACTTCGACGTTAGTGGTGTAAGCGCTCCAATGGATGTTGAGGATGGAGCGGAGACAACGCTGGTGGAAGCGTTCTAGGAGCCGTAGGTGGTGCCGGTAGATGACCCATGATTCGGAGCCGAACAGGAGTGTGGGTATAACAACGGCTCTGTATACGCTTATCTTTGTGAGGTTTTTCAGTTGGTTGTTTTTCCAGACTCTTTTGTGTAGTCTTCCAAAGGCGCTATTTGCCTTGGCGAGTCTGTTGTCTATCTCATTGTCGATCCTTGCATCTGATGAAATGGTGCAGCCGAGATAGGTAAACTGGTTGACCGTTTTGAGTTTTGTGTGCCCGATGGAGATGTGGGGGGGCTGGTAGTCATGGTGGGGAGCTGGCTGATGGAGGACCTCAGTTTTCTTCAGGCTGACTTCCAGGCCAAACATTTTGGCAGTTTCCGCAAAGCAGGACGTCAAGCGCTGAAGAGCTGGCTCTGAATGGGCAACTAAAGCGGCATCATCTGCAAAGAGTAGTTCACGGACAAGTTTCTCTTGTGTCTTGGTGTGAGCTTGCAGGCGCCTCAGATTGAAGAGACTGCCATCCGTGCGGTACCGGATGTAAACAGCGTCTTCATTGTTGGGGTCTTTCATGGCTTGGTTCAGCATCATGCTGAAGAAGATTGAAAAGAGGGTTGGTGCGAGAACACAGCCTTGCTTCACGCCATTGTTAATGGAGAAGGGTTCAGAGAGCTCATTGCTGTATCTGACCCAACCTTGTTGGTTTTCGTGCAGTTGGATAATCATGTTGAGGAACTTTGGGGGACATCCGATGCGCTCTAGTATTTGCCAAAGCCCTTTCCTGCTCACGGTGTCGAAGGCTTTGGTGAGGTCAACAAAGGTGATGTAGAGTCCTTTGTTTTGTTCTCTGCACTTTTCTTGGAGCTGTCTGAGGGCAAAGACCATGTCAGTGGTTCCTCTGTTTGCGCGAAAGCCGCACTGTGATTCTGGGAGAATATTCTCGGCGACACTAGGTATTATTCTATTTAGTAGAATCCTAGCAAAGATTTTTGCCTGCAATGGAGAGCAACGTGATTCCCCTGTAGTTTGAGCAGTCTGATTTCTCGCCTTTGTTTTTGTACAGGGTGATGATGGTGGCATCACGAAGATCCTGAGGCAGTTTACCTTGGTCCCAACAAAGCTTGAAACACTCATGCAGTTTGGCATGCAGAGTTTTGCCGCCAGCCTTCCAGACTTCTGGCGGGATTCCATCCATACCTGCTGCTTTGCCACTTTTCAGTTGTTCGATTGCCTTATATGTCTCATCCAGGGTGGGAACCTCATCCAGCTCTAGCCTTAGGGGCTGTTGAGGGAGCTGGAGCAGGGCGGAATCTTGGACTGAGCGGTTGGCACTGAAAAGAGATTGGAAGTGTTCTGACCATCGGTTGAGGATGGAGATCTTGTCGCTGAGGAGGACTTTGCCGTCTGAGCTGCGCAGCGGGCTTTGGACTTGGGGTGAGGGGCCGTACACAGCCTTTAGAGCCTCGTAGAAACCCCTGAAGTCGCCAATGTCCGCGCTGAGCTGTGTTCGTTTGGCGAGGCTAGTCCACCACTCATTTTGGATCTCCCGGAGTTTGCGCTGAAGATGGTTGCATGCGCGACGGAAGGCTTGTTTCTTCTCTGGACAGGACGGCTTTGTAAGGTGAGCCTGGTGGGCAGCTCGCTTCTTTGCCAGCAGCTCCTGGATTTCCTGGCTGTTTTCGTCAAACCAGTCCTTGTTTTTCCTGGAGGAGAAGCCCAGTACCTCTTCAGTGGATTGCAGTATGGTAGTCTTCAACTGATCCCAGAGGGTTTCAGAGGACGGGTCCGTGAGGCGGGTTGCAACGTCGAGCTTTGCTTTGAGGTTTGCCTGGAAGTTTCCTCTCGCTTCGTCTGACTGCAGGTTTCCAACATTGAACCTCTTTCTGGGGGCTTTATTGTTCCTGGGCTTTGGCTTGAAGTGAAGGTTGAGCTTGCAGCGAACCAGCCGGTGGTCAGTGTGGCATTCCGTGCTAGGCATGACCCTGGTGTGGAGCACATCTTGTTTGTCACTTTCTCGCACCAGGATGTAGTCCAGGAGGTGCCAGTGTTTGGATCGGGGATGCATCCAGGTGGTCTTAAGGCTGTCCCTCTGCTGAAAAAGGGTGTTTGTAATGACAAGTCGCTGTTCTGCGCAGAGCTCCAACAGGAGGCGCCCATTGTCGTTGCACTTGCTGACGCCATGCTTGCCCAGGATTCCTGGCCAGGTTTCTGAGTCTTTGCCGACACGAGCGTTGAAGTCGCCCAGGATGACAACCTTGTCGGCTGTAGGGGTACGTTGGATGAGGTTGCGCAGGTCGGTGTAGAACTTGTTCTTTTCTGCTGGTTCCGCCTGGAGGGTTGGAGCATAGACACTGATGAGGGTGATGTGATGCTTGTTTTGAAGTGGGAGTCGCATGGACATGATTCGGTCCGAGAGGCCTGTCGGAAGGTTTTCGAGTTTGGAGGCAATGAAGCTCTTGACCATGAAGCCTACACCAGATAGGCGTCGTTCATCCGAAGGCTTGCCAGACCAGTAGAGTGTGTAGCCCGCGCCGCGTTCTTGGAGGCTGCCTACATCTGCCAGGCGGACTTCACTGAGAGCGGCTATGTCCATGTCAAGTCTGAGGAGTTCATGTGCAATGAGGGCAGACCGACGTTCAGGTCGGTGGCTGTCAGCCTTGTCTAGCATGGTTCTGATGTTCCAGCATGCTAGCTTGAGTTTGTGAGCATCTTTTGAGGGGGAGGACGTGGAGGGGGAGGACGTGGACCTGTCCTCGGCCTGCGCAAAGGACCTTTTAGGTGGAGTGCAGTGCGTGCAGTACTGGCCCCACCCTTTACACCCATGGTTCGTGTGCGTGGCCAAGCAAGCTGGGACGTGGCAGCGTCCTTGGGTCGTAGGTTTTATATCGGAGTGGCCTTCTCCTATGCAGGTTTCTTACCCGTGCTGGAGGGGCCTGCCTCCCCTCCTAGTTCGGTCCATACTGCCCGGACCGGGGCCGAGGCCGAGGCCGCCGCAGTTCACCCTGTGCCTGGATTGGGGCCGCCGCCTCCCACTCTCTGCCCGGATCGGGGCCTTCGCCTGCCCCACTCGACCGAGGCCGGGGCCGCCGTCTCCCCCTTGCTCCTGCCCGGATCGGGGCCGCCGCCGTCTACCCTTCGCCCGGACCGGGGCCGGTGCTGCTCTCCCTGTGCCCGGACTGGGGCCGCCGCCTCCCACTCCCTGTCCGGACCGGGGCCTCCGCCTGCCTCACTCGACCGAGGCCGGGGCCGCCGTCTCCCCCTTGCTCCTGCCCGGATCGGGGCCGCCGCCGTCTACCCTTCGCCCGGACCGGGGCCGCTGCTGCTCTCCCTGTGCCTGGACTGGGGCCGCCGCCTCCCACTCCCTGCCCGGACCGGGGCCTCCGCCTGCCTCACACGACCGAGGCCGGGGCCGCCGTCTCCCCCTTGTTCCTGCCCGGATCGGGGCCGCCGCCGTCTACCCTTCGCCCGGACCGGGGCCGGGGCCGCTGCTGCTCTCCCTGTGCCCGGACTGGGGCCGCCGCCTCCCACTCCCTGTCCGGACCGGGGCCTCCGCCTGCCTCACTCGACCGAGGCCGGGGCCGCCGTCTCCCCCTTGCTCCTGCCCGTATCGGGGCCGCCGCCGTCTACCTTTCGCCCGGACCGGGGCCGGGGCCGCTGCTGCTCTCCCTGTGCCTGGACTGGGGCCGCCGTCTCCCCCTTGCTCCTGCCCGTATCGGGGCCGCCGCCGTCTACACTAACCACCAACCATTCATTTACACACATCACACATTATCTTTTTTTTAATCTCTTCAAGATCTCATCATCTTCCTCTACACACTCTCCCTCATCTACTTGCCAGGGAGAATTCATAGTGGCCAGTTAACCTACCAACCAGCATGCCTTTTGGATTTGGGTGATAACCGGACCATCCAGGGGAAGAATGTTCTTCCAGGGGAACGACTACAACCATTACAAACACGTGTGTGTGTGTGTGTGTGTGTTTGTGTGTGTGTAGTTGTACAATTATTTGTAGGGTTGTAGTTGCCTTGACAGTTTTATGCCAGCTTTTATGTCAGTGAATTATATATAATTTCCAGAGTTATGGGTCAAATACAGGCAAAAAACTACCAGCTCGGGTATGTGCTTTGGACGGCATGGATGATTTGAGTTGAAGGATCTATTTCCGTTGTGTGTAAAACCTTGTGTCGTTGACACCAAAGGTCGTCGCTCCAGAACGCATGTTTTAGGAGTGCCGTTGGAAGACGCGCAGAGCAGTAGACAATTAGAAGGGAAAGAAAATAAAATAAAAGGAAACTGAATGGTGAAGAGAATGATACCGAGAAGGGAAAACGAGAGAAAGACCGTGTACAAAACCGGGGGATTGGGACATCGAGAGGATTCGACACGGTGAGGAGGAGAGGATAAAACAGAGAGAGGGTCATAGACGACAGAGGCCAACAGAGAAGCAAAGAGGTGGGTCGAGAAAAGGATGAAATGCAAGCGTGATGAGGGGTGTCGGAGATAATGTAATGGTGGAGAAGGCGCGAGAGAAAAAGAATAAGGGTGAGTCTAATAAACAGGACGTGAACGAGTCAGGGAGAGAATTACGTACAAGCAAAAGGGAAGAGACGGCAGACGTTTCGACACGAGAACAAAGCGGAGGAAGTCGGGCAGGAAGAAAGGGGAAAGGGGCGATAGAGAGAGAGAGTTGTGGGGAATGTACGAGTAAAAATGGAATGAAGAACAGATTAAGTACCGTAGTTCTGTGGATATTTAACAAAAAAAAAACTGTGGCTAGTTTCCAAAGGTGGATCCGAAAGTTTCCTCAAGCGCTGAGTACATGTTGTCAGAAGGATCGAGTCGGCACATCGTGAACCGATTTTTAATCAGCGCTCTCTAGGTAGTTTGGACATTGTGTCATTGTATGAGACAGGTTACACAAATCTTGGCAGGGCATTGTGATAATTGACGGAAAACATTGCAACAAATGTCTAGGATTACCAGCAATAAAGCAATATTTCCCCATCGTTTTTCTAATGTATTTTGACAGAATGGTTATTCTGCAAAGGAAAATCAGTAAAACTCCCATAACATGACCCGCTCAGATTTTAATGGTTCCGCAGTGGGAATATTTCTGGGGGCTATTTGTTTCTACTCAAAACACTTTTAATTGGTTGTTATAAGATTATACATTCTGTACAATGATCTTTGTGAATTAGATTTTGATAAGAATACGATTTCGTTGATTCCATTCTTATTTGCTGACGATATAAATTGCCGCCAGCGATTGGGTGGGCGTGTGTGTCTGGGAGAATATGCGGAGGGGAATTGATGGTCGAGAGGGACTTAGGAGCAAAGGGCTTGTTTTCATCCTGTATCTTACCGCAAGTCCAGGAACGCGGGATCCGGGGCCTCTTGAGTGGGATGGTAGCGCGGGATGTGGGGTCCCGGAGAGGGGAAGTCGTGAGAGCCAAATGGGTCCCCAGTGAGTCCGTGGGAAGAGAGGGAAACGGTCGAAATTCAGAGAGGGTGCGGGTCGGAGGGACATTATGGAATTCTGGAGAGCCGAACGGGAGAGAAGGAAGGAAGGGAAAAAGGTCGGCATCGCCTAGTGAGACATGAGATTCATGTTGGTCGGATCACGGATTCTATGATTCTGAACACATTTAAAGTCAGTGCATCGAACGGCCACATTATCCTCGTGTATAGAGAGACGGTAGTGACTAGAACCTGTGGCTTGGGATTTTTATGAAGGTTTTCCCTCTGCTTTAAAAAAACAGTAACAAAACAGGAGATCCTTAACTGTGGGATATAGATGAATGTAGAAGCTGGGGGAATCAGAATCGAAACACAATATGCTGCGGGGCGCCATTCTTTATCTCCCGTTCATGCTTCTCGACCCGCTGATTTCCTTGAACAGACTGCGTTCGAGGAGTCACGTGATGGAGTAGTGGCCGGACGGTGAACTCCAGCCCTCTCCAGAAAAGTCGGGAAAAACAAGGGAAAACACAAAGGCACAGAAATAAAAGTTAAAGAAACGTGAGTATAAAGGTGGAAAGAAGATGGCGACAAAAAAAGAAAAATTAAAGTCAACGGTAAGAAGAGAGGAAGAGAAGACAACGGAGGAAGAAGGAAAAGGCCTTACCTGTCCGAAGAGGCCCGCTGTGGAGAGAAAAGCCCGCTCCCCCAGGTCGCTAGAAATAGAACTACAAAAATGGCTCGCTGAGTCGAGTAAAAGTGCGCAATCGCGCATGCGCGATGCGCATGAAAAAAAACACACCGACGGGAGGGGGGTCCAGCTGGGGAGTCGATCTCCACAGCCGGCAACGACAGCTGCAGAACACCTGCAGCAAGAAGAGACCACAGAAGACAATAGAAACAAGAAAGAAGAGAAGAAAAGGGCAACAAAGAAACAACAGATGGCCAACCCAGAGGAAGAAGAGGAGGAAGAGTACAGTGAAATAGAAGAAGAAGGGAAAGGCAAGATAAAGGATATACTTTCTCTTGTTAGAGGATACATGGAGTCATTTAAAGAATGGCAGACACAGGAATTTAATGATTTAAGAAGAAGAATAAACAACACAGGAGAGAAAATAAATAAAATAGATATGACCTTAACAGAAATGGGAAAGAAAATGGACAAGATGGAAGAGCGGGCAGTAGCAGTAGAAATGGAGGTAAAAGACTTAAAAAAGAAATTGGAGGAATCTAATAAAAAAGCTATAGAGACACAAGAACTGCTAGCTCAAAAAATAGATATATTGGAAAATTATAACAGAAGAAATAACATAAAGATAGTGGGCCTTAAGGAAGATGAAGAAGGCAAGAATATGAGGGAGTTTATAAAAGATTGGATCCCTAAGACCCTAGGATGTCCAGAACTACAGCAAGAAATGGAAATAGAAAGGGCACATAGAGTATTGGCCTCTAAACCACAACCACAACAAAAACCAAGATCTATTGTAGTAAAATTCCTAAGATATACTACAAGAGAAAAGGTACTGGAGAAGACAATGGAAAAAGTAAGAGAGGGCAACAAGCCACTGGAGTATAAAGGGCAAAAAATTTTCATTTATCCAGATATAAGTTTTGAACTCCTAAAGAAGAGAAAGGAGTTCAATACAGCAAAGGCGATTTTATGGAAGAAAGGGTATAAATTTATACTAAAGCATCCAGCGGTATTGAAAATATTTATTCCAGGACAACAAAACAGACTATTCTCGGATCCAGAAGAAGCACGAAAATTTGCAGAACAATTACAAAAATAGACTGAGGGATGAAGACGGGTAATGAGAGTAAAAATGATCACGATTGATATGTATGTGGGTAAAGAGGTATAAGAGTGAATAGATACAATGTGCATACGTGAATGTATCTGTACTTAGAGGAAAATATAGATAGTATAGACAAGAATTAATAAGGGATGGTAATGGAATAGAGAGAATAAGGAGGGAATTAAAAGAGTGACCTTTGTTACATATGAAAAGCAAAATCTTTTCTGGGGGGGGCTGGGTGGGGGGGAATAGCGGTCACTGCAAAATCAGTTGACGCTTGCGAGTGGATTCGCAAACCCAAATGGAGAGGGGAGATGTGGTTGTCCGACAAGGGATAAAGGACAACTCAGGAGGGGAAGGGGAGATTGGGGATAAAGAAGATATAAATAGGAGAATAAGGAAAATGTTTGATGTTGTAGGAATGTTGTCTTATAAAGAGTTTAAAATAAGAAAACAGAAATGGAAAAGGAGGAAAGGTAATGATGGAAAAACGGAAAGAGAAGATAAACAAAGTATAAAATGGCTACACTGAACTATATGACTTTAAATATTAATGGAATACATAACCAAATTAAAAGGAAGAAACTACTAAATTTACTGAAAAAGGAAAAAATTGATATAGCATTTGTCCAAGAAACACACTTAACTGAATTGGAGCACAAGAAATTAAAGAGAGATTGGGTAGGACATGTAACAGCAGCATCGTATAATTCAAAAGCAAGAGGAGTGGCTATATTAATTAGTAAAAATGTGCCATTTAAAATAGAAGAGGAAATAATAGATCCAGCAGGGAGATATGTTATGATAAAATGTCAGCTCCTAAGTAACATAAAAAACAAAGAATTTGGAATTGATTTGGAGGATGCACAAAAAAGATTTGTTAAGATAGCCCTAGCCGTAGCAAAAAAATGTATTATGTCAACCTGGAAATTGGAAGATAATTTGAAAATACAACAATGGTATATAGAAATGAATAAATGTATTCCATTAGAAAAAATAACATATAGTTTAAGAAATAATATTGAAATATTCGAACAAATATGGCAGCCTTACATTAAATACAATAGCGAAAACCTACCGGGGACAAACATTACCTAAGTTGATGGAAGGAGAAGGAAAGAAAAGAATGGACTCAGTAGAATTTCTGGTGTAATTTTGTTGAATGACAACATTGTCTGACGGGTTTAATGCAACCTAGATTGTATACCTAAAATGGATGAGGGGGGGGGGGGGTGGGGGGTTGGCTTGGGAGGAGGGAGGGGGGGGGGAGAAAAAGTCACTGTATATGTGTGAAAAAGAAAAAGTGTATATCATGGCTAATGTGATTTATGGTGTGAAAAATAAAAAAATTAAAAAAAAAGAACAGACTGCGTTCCAGGTTTGTGAATGCGCGCCACCAGGAGCTTGAGGCAGCAGCTGAGGGCAGTGCGAAGGGGCAGTGCTGAGGCATGACTGAGGGTCACTGGACTGTTGGAGGGGAATGCCTGCTGGGGTTGAAGAATCAAATGGGCATTGAGCGCCATGAGACTGATGGCATTTGAGATGGCACTGAGAAAAAGCTGGACTATCTGAACGATAGTACTGAGAAAACTTGATGCTGTCGTAAAGACAGCTCAGATCGAGAAGCACAGTATCTAGGGACGGACACAGTATTGCAGCGACATCATTGAGGAAGGCCGCACAATGAGAAGGGCCCTACTGAGGGAGGAAGCCACTCTCCGTATGACTGTGTGGTGGGTTCTCTGCTTTGGGTGCGGCAGAGATGAGTCTCTGTCAGAAGGAGCGAACTGATGGAAGGATTTATTGCTGGAAGTGTGCTTTCGGAACAACATCAGGAGGCAGACCTCTACGGCCAGAAGCGCTGTACTGACACCATTGCAAAATTACTGATTTATCATGGAGCGGGTTCTCAGAAAGTGCCACACAGAATAATGGGCAGCACAGTGGGGACACAAAACAATCCGAGGTCAATAGTGAGGATGTATCACGGTATTGGATTGGAGACAATCAAGGTGTGCCACGCTGTTGATGGGTGACGCCAAAAGAATGTCACACTGTCAATCCATGACACTTGAATTGGTGGAGGGCCGTGCGAAGAGAACGCTGCATTTTCTCCGGGGAAGGTTCTTTTGGGGTTACAAAAAATGGATTGTGGCTAACAAGAAAAGCCATTCCCAAAGTACAAGCAAATAAAAGGACATGCAAGGAAGCAACAAATAAGTGGGAAGATAGGGTCTGCGAAACTTTTAAAAGCGTGTAGAAGGCAACTAAGAAGGTGATTCGGAAGGAAAGGCAATTAGCAAATAATACACTAGGACACTAAAACGTTTGTAAGTACATTCAGAATAAACAGGAGACAAGAGTACATACAGGGCCGATATAAAATGACGCTGGAGACATTGTTCGTTTTATCGACTGCACTGGATAGGGAGTTGTGCAATGCACCAGAGGTGATAAGCGACTTTAGAATAAAGGAACCATAAGAGGGCAGTGATCATAAGGTGATTGAGTTCAATTTGAGAATTAACAAGGAAGATTCAACGTTAAAGAATTCAAAAAGTTTCTAGTCTGTAAATAACAAAAAAGTGATATTTAGGTATTTTAAATTTAATAATTATTCAAAAGAAGCAAGATTTTGGTCAACTGTAGATCCAGAAAAGATTGGATACCCAAGATTTACCATTGCGTAGAACCAATATCTTGGATCGAAGGGGGAAAAAAATTGAATTACGTATAATAGGGCTGATCAATAAAAACCTATGATAACCAAAATGTTTTCTAAATTGAAACCAAATTCTCAAAGTGTGTTTAACTACAAAATCATCAGTTAACTTGGAAGCCAAAAAAGGAAAGGGTGCTCCAAATATCAAAAGGAGAGAATACCTTTTAGTAAATTTAATCTCTAAGATTCTTTAACATTGAAGCTTCCGCAGGACTTAGATCTCAGTCTTATTTTGGAAGTATGTAATTTAAAACAAAATCATAAAGGATTGCTTTCAGCCCTCTACGAATTACTTTTAAGATCTAGAAATAGTTTCCTGGGTGCTATTAAGAAATTATGGGAACAAGAATTTCAACAACCATTTGCCAAAACTACACGGGATTCTATGTTGAAACGTGTTCACTCATCTTCTCTGTGTGAGGCATTCATTAATACAATTTAAAGTAATCCATTGAGCCCACTTTACCAAGGTTCAGTTAGCTAAATTTTATCCTAATATATCTACTAAATGTGATAAATGCATAACTGAGGAAGGTACTTTATAACATATGTTTTGTTTTATGTCTTGGTTATGTCCTTCACTCTTTAATTTCTGGCAAAGGGCATTTCACACTTTATCATTAGTTCCTGAGATTAACTTGACTCTTAGCCCTTTCTTAGCTATTTCTGGAGTGATTGGGCCAATGGATTTAACATTGATCTCTTCTCAATCCCATGTAATGGCCTTTGCTTCCCATCGCTAGAAGGGCCATTTTGCTTAGATGGAAAGATGCTGTCCCTCCCACTCATGTCCCTTTTCCACTGTCACCCTGTCCCAGGAATTAACTGGGAATTTACTGGGACAGGATCCAATGGAAAAGGAACACTGTCCAAACACTAACGCCAAATGATGTCATTTCATGCTGTGGATTAACCACCTCTACCCCTACTCATATCTCCAGTGTTTGCTAATGTCTGCGTGCTGATAAAACCAATTGAAAATGGACAACAGAAAGTCACCCATTTCAGGTTGAAGGTAGGTACTCCAGTCTCCTGGGATGAGTGTATTCAGTAAAAATGCAATTTGTATCCCAGTTAAGGATGGCTCAGTGGAAACAGCACAAAGGGCTTCCTATCCTGGACACTGCACAGCCCAATTAACGGGGATGCCAGTGGAAAAAGGGCCTACACTCAATGGTTGTCGGATGTGATAGCGTCTTGCTCTAGAAAAAAGTAGGTGTTATACTACTACAATGGATTTTAACTTTCTTTCCTTTTGGAGTTCTTTTCTCAATTATTTTCAAAATTTATAGATTAATTTTTTTCTTGACCTCATTGTTATTAATATTATTGGTAGTGGACTCCTTAACTTGGCATAGGATGGGACTAGATTCTTGGTTTACCAATATATGTTTTTGTTTCTTCCTTTCCTTTTTTCTATTTTAATAACATGGGTTCATATGTACTTTGATCACTGTTACTTGATATTTGTAATATGATATTAATTTACTTTATCATTATTATCATATGTACCTACATAATTTGTATATGTTAAAACCAACAAAAATATTGAAAAATAAGAGATTTAACAAGGAGAAGCTAAAGTCAGATGTGTTGGTATTTCAGTGGAGCAAGGGGAATTACAGTGACCACTTGCACTAAGCAATGTCATGAACAAAGGGAGGCTTATTTATCAAATTACAAATGGAATCCCAAACCTCATCAAAAAATGAAAGATTCAAAACCTGTTCCCAATCGCTGTTGATCTTAACTCACGAGGCTGATCTTAAATCAAGTAAATAATTATAAATCTTTGTGAGAAAGTTGAAAATCCAAAAGTAATTCAAGAATATTCACTTCAGCAATTTGCAGAAAATTGAAAATCTGAGATTGAGTAAAATGTTTAACTTGTAAATATCTAAATAAAACGTGCATTTGGTAAGTTAAATTTTGCCACCAATTGTTCAAAAGAAGCAAAGCTATTACAAATAAAAAAGGTCTTTGAAACGTTTAATACTCGATCTATGCCAATCATTAAAAACTGTGTCCTGCAAAGAAGATTTAAAAAAGTAATTAGATATAATGGGACTAGCAAGAGAAAAATTCTGAAACCCAAAAAACCTTCTAAATTGTGCCCATATTCTCAAATAATGTTCAATGATCGGATTATTAGTTACCTTATATAAATAGGAGGATAAACAGGGATCTAAAATTGCCAACAAAAAGTATTCTTTGTAAAATTCAATTTCATTTCTAGCCATGAAGGGCGGTCAAACAAATTATCAAAATGTAACGAAAGAATGAACATACTTTGGTTAAATGACATTATGTCTTGTTTACGCTTAGAAAAAAAATAGATATGCCATTAAAGATTCAAATACAAATTCTTCAAAGACATGGGGCCCTTTATGGACCATCATTAAAATCTAAAGTTTTAAGACTGTTCTAAACCTCGATGTTGTGTTGTCGGTTTCTGAGTTGTCTCACTCCATACCCACATGTTAGTTTTTTTTCTGACCTTGTGAAATGAAAGGGGTTCTGATTAAAGTTTTTTTTTGTCTTTTAAAAAATTTTCGTTGATTACTTATATTTTAAATATAACGGTACGGTTTAGGGGTTTTATAAATTTAAATTTATTATGTCCTTTATTATTGTTGTGTTTTGGAATTCATTTGTATGATTATGTTTGCAGGGGTTTTAATCATTTTTTTTCCGTAGCACATTCGTGCTACAAATGTACTCTTATTAAAATTAATAAAAAAATATTTTAAAAGAGATTTAACTCATTTTTTTTTACTGTACCTTCTGCAACCGGCGTTGGAGAACATCCCGATTCATCTGTGTATCAATATTTCACAATGCAACCACGAAATTCAGCTTTTGCCACAGTCGATAATTTAGTATTTGTTCATTCGTTATGTTTATCATAAATTTACATGTCACTCGAGCTACCTCAATTACACAGAAACGTGTTTTTTTAAATCTCACAAGTATAACATTACAGTTTCTTATCGTCGCCAAACTTATAAATATTATATTGAGTTCCTTTCTTGAATGAGACCCACGCGCTCATGCCACGATTTTTCCGCCGGAGAGGAGATATGTTTGTTCCTGATCTCCTTTACCGACCTGAGCACATTCTCATTAATAACCGCAATCCGGCAGCTGTAAATTAATTGAGGGATTGTAGCAAGCGCCAGTGGAAAATCCAACGCCCATTACACCGATCAGTTGTTCCTTTTCTATTTCCTCTGTAGAGATCATGGAAAGCATTTCAGCTTTGCAAGCATGATCTGTATTTTAAAACAACTGTTTGTGATATTCTTTGGCATTGTCAATGTAATATGGCACTTACAAATCAATGTTATTATTTCCGATGACCACAATAGACTTAATCAATTCTCTATTTCGTATATTCCGGGGTTTTCTACATTAAACGTCCTCTTCCAATTCTCCGGAAGCGTTGAGTTGCAATGGAGATCACCTGCCTCTCAGTTCCTTGCGTTCGTTCGGAGTCGGGGGTTTCTCGGGTTTTGGCGCATTGCTTTCTTCCACTGCTGTCATTTAAGTTCTGGGTTCTACAAGCATTTCCGAGAAGTATTCACTCCCCCTCCCCTCTTCAATGATATCAGAACCCACTGGTTTACTTCATTTCCCGGTTATTTATTTGCTCCTCTTTATTTGCTAACACACCGAGCTGCAAACCTGGAATAGTTCCGACTACTTACCAGGAAATCCATTGACTGCGATGATCACATACAGAATTTTCTCCACGCTGCTATCTTCGCTACTACATGCGTCCCCCTCCACTCAGACAAAACTAAACGAAATTCCAAGGAGCGTGTATTCATACTCTAGGAAATCTCCACGGGGTTATCGCGCTTCCAACAGAGTAAAATGTGAACAAATAGATGAGATCAGCCGAGTTCTATTCCCAGTGTGAGAGGTCGTGTTTATTTCAACGATTTAATTAAAAACCTTCGGGGTTATTGCGCTTCCAACAGAGTAAAAAATGTGAACAAACAGATGAGATCAGCCTAGTTGTATTCCCATCGTGAGAGGACGTGTTTATTAAAATCCTTCAATGTCTGTAATTCGTAACACTCATCATTTCACTGGCCTCCATCTCCCTTAAAACTAATTCCCCGAATCAACGCTTTCATAGACTTTAATGTGTGCCCAAATTTCAAGCTCCTATGGAGTTGAATTCAGATATATCAATTATTTGGTCCTATTCTCTCACACTTTCTGTGAATCGTCCATGGTTTGAATCTTGTTCGGATCCCTTTCAAGCTCATGTTCTTATCTAAATCTCCCGAATTTTCTGATCGCAGTAGTCGTTCGTGAGGATATTGCCGGAGAACTGCTGGGTGAGGCGGTGTGGGTGGAAATCCGGAACCGAAAGCTAATGATAATCTTGATGGTCTTGAACGACATGCTGCCAAACAATCGCCACGAGCAAGAATATCAAATATGGGAATAGATCGCTCATGTCGGCACAAAAAAAGCAAAGCTGTTATTAAATATGATTTCAAATTCTACAACATTGACCGGGAATGCCAAGGTGTCAGGGGACTGGATGGGGTGAAGTTAAGTGTGTCCAGGTCTGAGAACTTTCTCCAGCAAAATGTAGACAGCACGAGGAAGGAAGAGGAAATAGTGAAACTTCAACTGGAGAATGCAGCTGGTCAGGTAACTGAGGGACCAGTCGGGGAACACTTTGAGTCGAGTCATCACGATTAAATAAACTGATCTGACATTGGGTCAAGTCCCATTTCTACATGATTGGGCAGGAGTTAGCAGTACATGAACACACACAAATAATAAAAGTAAGACTAACAAATTGGATTGATATGGAAGGTCCAAGACAAACATGTTCTCGGTAGAGTAAAGGGAAGGAATGGGATGCAAAATATCCCATGTCTAAAAAGGGATATAATATATTAGAAAGAAGAGTTGTCATGGTCAGAATTTTTCCACCAATTTTTCCCAATCTACATGATTATTAAAGTCAGCCACAATAACCAGAAGACCATAAGGAGCATCAGTAGACTATTTGGACCATTCTCCCACTCACCCCCCTTCTCCCCATAACTTTTGATACCCTGATTCAGATATTGATTAATCTTTGCCTTCAACACCCCCAAAGACCTGATAGTCAGAGCCACCCACAGTGACAGGAAATACCAGATGTTCACCACTCTGTGGCTAAAGAAATTCTTCCGCATATCTGTTTTAGATGGGCACCCTACAATCCTGAAGCTGTGCCTCTTGTCCTCGACTTCCCTACTCTGTCCAGGTCCTTCAAGATCCTAAATGTTTCTGAGGTTGTAGCTCATTCTTCTGAATGTAGTCCAAGAGTCATCAAACGTTCTTCATTTGCTCATTCCTTGATTTCAGGAATCATTCTTACAAATCTTTTCTGAACCTTCTCCAATGCCAGGACATCCTTTCTTAAATAAGAAGCCCGAAACTGCACCCAGTACTCCAAGTACTAAAGATATATTACCAACGTTTCGGGACTGAGATCATATATCTTTACCTCCTCTGGTCACTGCAAGACCTCCTGAGTTCCTCCAGTATACTATGTTTTACTGCAATCACAGTGTCTGCAGACTTTCACATTTCACTCCAAGTGTGTCCTCACTAGTACCCTATAAAGCCTCAACATCTCATCCCTGCTCTTACAACCTATTCTACTAGATATCAATTTTCACCAAAATTGCATTCACTTCTTTCACCACACACTCAAACTGAAGATTAATCTTTAGGGTATCCTGCATGAGGACTCCCAAGACCCTTTGCACCTCCAAATTTGAATTTTCTCTCCATCCAAATGATAGTCTGTCCTTTCAATCCTTCTACCAAAGTACATGACTGTACACTTTCCAACATGGTATTTTAATTTGCCTCTTCTTTGCCCATTCCTCCGATCTATTGATGTCTCTCTGTGGCCTCTCCATTTCCTCCTCACTAGCTGCCTTTCTGTCTATCTTTATATAATCTGCAATCTTAGCCACAAAGCCATTATTCCACAATCCAAATCATTAACATACAATGTAAAAAAAAGTGGTCCCAACACTGACCCCTGCGGAGTACCACTGTAAACCAGTAGCCAACCAGAATAGGATTCATTTATTCCCTCTCTTTGTTTCCTGCCAATCAGCCAAGGTCCAAGATGGCAGCACACCAGCAGCCCACAGTGACCTCTCAATAAGGGACGATTAAAACAGTGGTTTTCAAACTTTTTCTTCCCATTCACAGGAGCACGGATGAGTAGAATAGTCACAATCTTAGTATCAGAATTGTAGAGTCTTATATTAGAGAGTATCAATTTATACTCATAGAAAAGGACAGACCCTTTAATCACCCTGGCGGTGGCGGGCATTTTGAACAAGTTCACATGAAACTGTAGAGGTGGGAACGACTCTTTGGCTTGGCTTCACGGACGAAGATTTATGGAGGGGGTAAAAAGTCCACGTCAGCTGCAGGCTCGTTTGTGGCTGACAAGTCCGATGCAGGACAGGCAGACACGATTGCAGCGGTTGCAAGGGAAAATTGGTTGGTTGGGGTTGGGTGTTGGGTTTTTCCTCCTTTGCCTTTTGTTCGTGAGGTGGGCTCTGCGGTCTTCTTCAAAGGAGGTTGCTGCCCGCCAAACTGTGAGGCGCCAAGATGCACGGTTTGAGGCGTTATCAGCCCACTGGCGGTGGTCAATGTGGCAGGCACCAAGAGATTTCTTTAGGCAGTCCTTGTACCTTTTCTTTGGTGCACCTCTGTCACGGTGGCCAGTGGAGAGCTCACCATATAACAGGATCTTGGGAAGGCGATGGTCCTCCATTCTGGAGACGTGACCCATCCAGCGCAGCTGGATCTTCAGCAGCGTGGACTCGATGCTGTCGACCTCTGCCATCTCGAGTACTTCGACGTTAGTGGTGTAAGCGCTCCAATGGATGTTGAGGATGGAGCGGAGACAACGCTGGTGGAAGCGTTCTAGGAGCCGTAGGTGGTGCCGGTAGATGACCCATGATTCGGAGCCGAACAGGAGTGTGGGTATAACAACGGCTCTGTATACGCTTATCTTTGTGAGGTTTTTCAGTTGGTTGTTTTTCCAGACTCTTTTGTGTAGTCTTCCAAAGGCGCTATTTGCCTTGGCGAGTCTGTTGTCTATCTCATTGTCGATCCTTGCATCTGATGAAATGGTGCAGCCGAGATAGGTAAACTGGTTGACCGTTTTGAGTTTTGTGTGCCCGATGGAGATGTGGGGGGGCTGGTAGTCATGGTGGGGAGCTGGCTGATGGAGGACCTCAGTTTTCTTCAGGCTGACTTCCAGGCCAAACATTTTGGCAGTTTCCGCAAAGCAGGACGTCAAGCGCTGAAGAGCTGGCTCTGAATGGGCAACTAAAGCGGCATCATCTGCAAAGAGTAGTTCACGGACAAGTTTCTCTTGTGTCTTGGTGTGAGCTTGCAGGCGCCTCAGATTGAAGAGACTGCCATCCGTGCGGTACCGGATGTAAACAGCGTCTTCATTGTTGGGGTCTTTCATGGCTTGGTTCAGCATCATGCTGAAGAAGATTGAAAAGAGG
The DNA here is from genome assembly GCF_036971445.1 of Narcine bancroftii. Lineage (NCBI taxonomy): Eukaryota > Metazoa > Chordata > Chondrichthyes > Torpediniformes > Narcinidae > Narcine > Narcine bancroftii. The sequence goes on along the minus strand of NC_091469.1, from coordinate 384,074,585 downwards.
GTTGGTGCGAGAACACAGCCTTGCTTCACGCCATTGTTAATGGAGAAGGGTTCAGAGAGCTCATTGCTGTATCTGACCCAACCTTGTTGGTTTTCGTGCAGTTGGATAATCATGTTGAGGAACTTTGGGGGACATCCGATGCGCTCTAGTATTTGCCAAAGCCCTTTCCTGCTCACGGTGTCGAAGGCTTTGGTGAGGTCAACAAAGGTGATGTAGAGTCCTTTGTTTTGTTCTCTGCACTTTTCTTGGAGCTGTCTGAGGGCAAAGACCATGTCAGTGGTTCCTCTGTTTGCGCGAAAGCCGCACTGTGATTCTGGGAGAATATTCTCGGCGACACTAGGTATTATTCTATTTAGTAGAATCCTAGCAAAGATTTTTGCCTGCAATGGAGAGCAACGTGATTCCCCTGTAGTTTGAGCAGTCTGATTTCTCGCCTTTGTTTTTGTACAGGGTGATGATGGTGGCATCACGAAGATCCTGAGGCAGTTTACCTTGGTCCCAACAAAGCTTGAAACACTCATGCAGTTTGGCATGCAGAGTTTTGCCGCCAGCCTTCCAGACTTCTGGCGGGATTCCATCCATACCTGCTGCTTTGCCACTTTTCAGTTGTTCGATTGCCTTATATGTCTCATCCAGGGTGGGAACCTCATCCAGCTCTAGCCTTAGGGGCTGTTGAGGGAGCTGGAGCAGGGCGGAATCTTGGACTGAGCGGTTGGCACTGAAAAGAGATTGGAAGTGTTCTGACCATCGGTTGAGGATGGAGATCTTGTCGCTGAGGAGGACTTTGCCGTCTGAGCTGCGCAGCGGGCTTTGGACTTGGGGTGAGGGGCCGTACACAGCCTTTAGAGCCTCGTAGAAACCCCTGAAGTCGCCAATGTCCGCGCTGAGCTGTGTTCGTTTGGCGAGGCTAGTCCACCACTCATTTTGGATCTCCCGGAGTTTGCGCTGAAGATGGTTGCATGCGCGACGGAAGGCTTGTTTCTTCTCTGGACAGGACGGCTTTGTAAGGTGAGCCTGGTGGGCAGCTCGCTTCTTTGCCAGCAGCTCCTGGATTTCCTGGCTGTTTTCGTCAAACCAGTCCTTGTTTTTCCTGGAGGAGAAGCCCAGTACCTCTTCAGTGGATTGCAGTATGGTAGTCTTCAACTGATCCCAGAGGGTTTCAGAGGACGGGTCCGTGAGGCGGGTTGCAACGTCGAGCTTTGCTTTGAGGTTTGCCTGGAAGTTTCCTCTCGCTTCGTCTGACTGCAGGTTTCCAACATTGAACCTCTTTCTGGGGGCTTTATTGTTCCTGGGCTTTGGCTTGAAGTGAAGGTTGAGCTTGCAGCGAACCAGCCGGTGGTCAGTGTGGCATTCCGTGCTAGGCATGACCCTGGTGTGGAGCACATCTTGTTTGTCACTTTCTCGCACCAGGATGTAGTCCAGGAGGTGCCAGTGTTTGGATCGGGGATGCATCCAGGTGGTCTTAAGGCTGTCCCTCTGCTGAAAAAGGGTGTTTGTAATGACAAGTCGCTGTTCTGCGCAGAGCTCCAACAGGAGGCGCCCATTGTCGTTGCACTTGCTGACGCCATGCTTGCCCAGGATTCCTGGCCAGGTTTCTGAGTCTTTGCCGACACGAGCGTTGAAGTCGCCCAGGATGACAACCTTGTCGGCTGTAGGGGTACGTTGGATGAGGTTGCGCAGGTCGGTGTAGAACTTGTTCTTTTCTGCTGGTTCCGCCTGGAGGGTTGGAGCATAGACACTGATGAGGGTGATGTGATGCTTGTTTTGAAGTGGGAGTCGCATGGACATGATTCGGTCCGAGAGGCCTGTCGGAAGGTTTTCGAGTTTGGAGGCAATGAAGCTCTTGACCATGAAGCCTACACCAGATAGGCGTCGTTCATCCGAAGGCTTGCCAGACCAGTAGAGTGTGTAGCCCGCGCCGCGTTCTTGGAGGCTGCCTACATCTGCCAGGCGGACTTCACTGAGAGCGGCTATGTCCATGTCAAGTCTGAGGAGTTCATGTGCAATGAGGGCAGACCGACGTTCAGGTCGGTGGCTGTCAGCCTTGTCTAGCATGGTTCTGATGTTCCAGCATGCTAGCTTGAGTTTGTGAGCATCTTTTGAGGGGGAGGACGTGGAGGGGGAGGACGTGGACCTGTCCTCGGCCTGCGCAAAGGACCTTTTAGGTGGAGTGCAGTGCGTGCAGTACTGGCCCCACCCTTTACACCCATGGTTCGTGTGCGTGGCCAAGCAAGCTGGGACGTGGCAGCGTCCTTGGGTCGTAGGTTTTATATCGGAGTGGCCTTCTCCTATGCAGGTTTCTTACCCGTGCTGGAGGGGCCTGCCTCCCCTCCTAGTTCGGTCCATACTGCCCGGACCGGGGCCGAGGCCGAGGCCGCCGCAGTTCACCCTGTGCCTGGATTGGGGCCGCCGCCTCCCACTCTCTGCCCGGATCGGGGCCTTCGCCTGCCCCACTCGACCGAGGCCGGGGCCGCCGTCTCCCCCTTGCTCCTGCCCGGATCGGGGCCGCCGCCGTCTACCCTTCGCCCGGACCGGGGCCGGTGCTGCTCTCCCTGTGCCCGGACTGGGGCCGCCGCCTCCCACTCCCTGTCCGGACCGGGGCCTCCGCCTGCCTCACTCGACCGAGGCCGGGGCCGCCGTCTCCCCCTTGCTCCTGCCCGGATCGGGGCCGCCGCCGTCTACCCTTCGCCCGGACCGGGGCCGCTGCTGCTCTCCCTGTGCCTGGACTGGGGCCGCCGCCTCCCACTCCCTGCCCGGACCGGGGCCTCCGCCTGCCTCACACGACCGAGGCCGGGGCCGCCGTCTCCCCCTTGTTCCTGCCCGGATCGGGGCCGCCGCCGTCTACCCTTCGCCCGGACCGGGGCCGGGGCCGCTGCTGCTCTCCCTGTGCCCGGACTGGGGCCGCCGCCTCCCACTCCCTGTCCGGACCGGGGCCTCCGCCTGCCTCACTCGACCGAGGCCGGGGCCGCCGTCTCCCCCTTGCTCCTGCCCGTATCGGGGCCGCCGCCGTCTACCTTTCGCCCGGACCGGGGCCGGGGCCGCTGCTGCTCTCCCTGTGCCTGGACTGGGGCCGCCGTCTCCCCCTTGCTCCTGCCCGTATCGGGGCCGCCGCCGTCTACACTAACCACCAACCATTCATTTACACACATCACACATTATCTTTTTTTTAATCTCTTCAAGATCTCATCATCTTCCTCTACACACTCTCCCTCATCTACTTGCCAGGGAGAATTCATAGTGGCCAGTTAACCTACCAACCAGCATGCCTTTTGGATTTGGGTGATAACCGGACCATCCAGGGGAAGAATGTTCTTCCAGGGGAACGACTACAACCATTACAAACACGTGTGTGTGTGTGTGTGTGTGTTTGTGTGTGTGTAGTTGTACAATTATTTGTAGGGTTGTAGTTGCCTTGACAGTTTTATGCCAGCTCGTTCGTCAGTGAATTATATATAATTTCCAGAGTTATGGGTCAAATACAGGCAAAAAACTACCAGCTCGGGTATGTGCTTTGGACGGCATGGATGATTTGAGTTGAAGGATCTATTTCCGTTGTGTGTAAAACCTTGTGTCGTTGACACCAAAGGTCGTCGCTCCAGAACGCATGTTTTAGGAGTGCCGTTGGAAGACGCGCAGAGCAGTAGACAATTAGAAGGGAAAGAAAATAAAATAAAAGGAAACTGAATGGTGAAGAGAATGATACCGAGAAGGGAAAACGAGAGAAAGACCGTGTACAAAACCGAGGGATTGGGACATCGAGAGGATTCGACACGGTGAGGAGGAGAGGATAAAACAGAGAGAGGGTCATAGACGACAGAGGCCAACAGAGAAGCAAAGAGGTGGGTCGAGAAAAGGATGAAATGCAAGCGTGATGAGGGGTGTCGGAGATAATGTAATGGTGGAGAAGGCGCGAGAGAAAAAGAATAAGGGTGAGTCTAATAAACAGGACGTGAACGAGTCAGGGAGAGAATTACGTACAAGCAAAAGGGAAGAGACGGCAGACGTTTCGACACGAGAACAAAGCGGAGGAAGTCGGGCAGGAAGAAAGGGGAAAGGGGCGATAGAGAGAGAGAGTTGTGGGGAATGTACGAGTAAAAATGGAATGAAGAACAGATTAAGTACCGTAGTTCTGTGGATATTTAACAAAAAAAAACTGTGGCTAGTTTCCAAAGGTGGATCCGAAAGTTTCCTCAAGCGCTGAGTACATGTTGTCAGAAGGATCGAGTCGGCACATCGTGAACCGATTTTTAATCAGCGCTCTCTAGGTAGTTTGGACATTGTGTCATTGTATGAGACAGGTTACACAAATCTTGGCAGGGCATTGTGATAATTGACGGAAAACATTGCAACAAATGTCTAGGATTACCAGCAATAAAGCAATATTTCCCCATCGTTTTTCTAATGTATTTTGACAGAATGGTTATTCTGCAAAGGAAAATCAGTAAAACTCCCATAACATGACCCGCTCAGATTTTAATGGTTCCGCAGTGGGAATATTTCTGGGGGCTATTTGTTTCTACTCAAAACACTTTTAATTGGTTGTTATAAGATTATACATTCTGTACAATGATCTTTGTGAATTAGATTTTGATAAGAATACGATTTCGTTGATTCCATTCTTATTTGCTGACGATATAAATTGCCGCCAGCGATTGGGTGGGCGTGTGTGTCTGGGAGAATATGCGGAGGGGAATTGATGGTCGAGAGGGACTTAGGAGCAAAGGGCTTGTTTTCATCCTGTATCTTACCGCAAGTCCAGGAACGCGGGATCCGGGGCCTCTTGAGTGGGATGGTAGCGCGGGATGTGGGGTCCCGGAGAGGGGAAGTCGTGAGAGCCAAATGGGTCCCCAGTGAGTCCGTGGGAAGAGAGGGAAACGGTCGAAATTCAGAGAGGGTGCGGGTCGGAGGGACATTATGGAATTCTGGAGAGCCGAACGGGAGAGAAGGAAGGAAGGGAAAAAGGTCGGCATCGCCTAGTGAGACATGAGATTCATGTTGGTCGGATCACGGATTCTATGATTCTGAACACATTTAAAGTCAGTGCATCGAACGGCCACATTATCCTCGTGTATAGAGAGACGGTAGTGACTAGAACCTGTGGCTTGGGATTTTTATGAAGGTTTTCCCTCTGCTTTAAAAAAACAGTAACAAAACAGGAGATCCTTAACTGTGGGATATAGATGAATGTAGAAGCTGGGGGAATCAGAATCGAAACACAATATGCTGCGGGGCGCCATTCTTTATCTCCCGTTCATGCTTCTCGACCCGCTGATTTCCTTGAACAGACTGCGTTCGAGGAGTCACGTGATGGAGTAGTGGCCGGACGGTGAACTCCAGCCCTCTCCAGAAAAGTCGGGAAAAACAAGGGAAAACACAAAGGCACAGAAATAAAAGTTAAAGAAACGTGAGTATAAAGGTGGAAAGAAGATGGCGACAAAAAAAGAAAAATTAAAGTCAACGGTAAGAAGAGAGGAAGAGAAGACAACGGAGGAAGAAGGAAAAGGCCTTACCTGTCCGAAGAGGCCCGCTGTGGAGAGAAAAGCCCGCTCCCCCAGGTCGCTAGAAATAGAACTACAAAAATGGCTCGCTGAGCCGAGTAAAAGTGCGCAATCGCGCATGCGCGATGCGCATGAAAAAAAACACACCGACGGGAGGGGGGCCCAGCTGGGGAGTCGATCTCCACAGCCGGCAACGACAGCTGCAGAACACCTGCAGCAAGAAGAGACCACAGAAGACAATAGAAACAAGAAAGAAGAGAAGAAAAGGGCAACAAAGAAACAACAGATGGCCAACCCAGAGGAAGAAGAGGAGGAAGAGTACAGTGAAATAGAAGAAGAAGGGAAAGGCAAGATAAAGGATATACTTTCTCTTGTTAGAGGATACATGGAGTCATTTAAAGAATGGCAGACACAGGAATTTAATGATTTAAGAAGAAGAATAAACAACACAGGAGAAAAAATAAATAAAATAGATATGACCTTAACAGAAATGGGAAAGAAAATGGACAAGATGGAAGAGCGGGCAGTAGCAGTAGAAATGGAGGTAAAAGACTTAAAAAAGAAATTGGAGGAATCTAATAAAAAAGCTATAGAGACACAAGAACTGCTAGCTCAAAAAATAGATATATTGGAAAATTATAACAGAAGAAATAACATAAAGATAGTGGGCCTTAAGGAAGATGAAGAAGGCAAGAATATGAGGGAGTTTATAAAAGATTGGATCCCTAAGACCCTAGGATGTCCAGAACTACAGCAAGAAATGGAAATAGAAAGGGCACATAGAGTATTGGCCTCTAAACCACAACCACAACAAAAACCAAGATCTATTGTAGTAAAATTCCTAAGATATACTACAAGAGAAAAGGTACTGGAGAAGACAATGGAAAAAGTAAGAGAGGGCAACAAGCCACTGGAGTATAAAGGGCAAAAAATTTTCATTTATCCAGATATAAGTTTTGAACTCCTAAAGAAGAGAAAGGAGTTCAATACAGCAAAGGCGATTTTATGGAAGAAAGGGTATAAATTTATACTAAAGCATCCAGCGGTATTGAAAATATTTATTCCAGGACAACAAAACAGACTATTCTCGGATCCAGAAGAAGCACGAAAATTTGCAGAACAATTACAAAAATAGACTGAGGGATGAAGACGGGTAATGAGAGTAAAAATGATCACGATTGATATGTATGTGGGTAAAGAGGTATAAGAGTGAATAGATACAATGTGCATACGTGAATGTATCTGTACTTAGAGGAAAATATAGATAGTATAGACAAGAATTAATAAGGGATGGTAATGGAATAGAGAGAATAAGGAGGGAATTAAAAGAGTGACCTTTGTTACATATGAAAAGCGAAATCTTTTCTGGGGGGGGCTGGGTGGGGGGGAATAGCGGTCACTGCAAAATCAGTTGACGCTTGCGAGTGGATTCGCAAACCCAAATGGAGAGGGGAGATGTGGTTGTCCGACAAGGGATAAAGGACAACTCAGGAGGGGAAGGGGAGATTGGGGATAAAGAAGATATAAATAGGAGAATAAGGAAGATGTTTGATGTTGTAGGAATGTTGTCTTATAAAGAGTTTAAAATAAGAAAACAGAAATGGAAAAGGAGGAAAGGTAATGATGGAAAAACGGAAAGAGAAGATAAACAAAGTATAAAATGGCTACACTGAACTATATGACTTTAAATATTAATGGAATACATAACCAAATTAAAAGGAAGAAACTACTAAATTTACTGAAAAAGGAAAAAATTGATATAGCATTTGTCCAAGAAACACACTTAACTGAATTGGAGCACAAGAAATTAAAGAGAGATTGGGTAGGACATGTAACAGCAGCATCGTATAATTCAAAAGCAAGAGGAGTGGCTATATTAATTAGTAAAAATGTGCCATTTAAAATAGAAGAGGAAATAATAGATCCAGCAGGGAGATATGTTATGATAAAATGTCAGCTCCTAAGTAACATAAAAAACAAAGAATTTGGAATTGATTTGGAGGATGCACAAAAAAGATTTGTTAAGATAGCCCTAGCCGTAGCAAAAAAATGTATTATGTCAACCTGGAAATTGGAAGATAATTTGAAAATACAACAATGGTATATAGAAATGAATAAATGTATTCCATTAGAAAAAATAACATATAGTTTAAGAAATAATATTGAAATATTCGAACAAATATGGCAGCCTTACATTAAATACAATAGCGAAAACCTACCGGGGACAAACATTACCTAAGTTGATGGAAGGAGAAGGAAAGAAAAGAATGGACTCAGTAGAATTTCTGGTGTAATTTTGTTGAATGACAACATTGTCTGACGGGTTTAATGCAACCTAGATTGTATACCTAAAATGGATGAGGGGGGGGGTGGGGGGTTGGCTTGGGAGGAGGGGGGGGGGGGAGAAAAAGTCACTGTATATGTGTGAAAAAGAAAAAGTGTATATCATGGCTAATGTGATTTATGGTGTGAAAAATAAAAAAATTTAAAAAAAAGAACAGACTGCGTTCCAGGTTTGTGAATGCGCGCCACCAGGAGCTTGAGGCAGCAGCTGAGGGCAGTGCGAAGGGGCAGTGCTGAGGCATGACTGAGGGTCACTGGACTGTTGGAGGGGAATGCCTGCTGGGGTTGAAGAATCAAATGGGCATTGAGCGCCATGAGACTGATGGCATTTGAGATGGCACTGAGAAAAAGCTGGACTATCTGAACGATAGTACTGAGAAAACTTGATGCTGTCGTAAAGACAGCTCAGATCGAGAAGCACAGTATCTAGGGACGGACACAGTATTGCAGCGACATCATTGAGGAAGGCCGCACAATGAGAAGGGCCCTACTGAGGGAGGAAGCCACTCTCCGTATGACTGTGTGGTGGGTTCTCTGCTTTGGGTGCGGCAGAGATGAGTCTCTGTCAGAAGGAGCGAACTGGTGGAAGGATTTATTGCTGGAAGTGTGCTTTCGGAACAACATCAGGAGGCAGACCTCTACGGCCAGAAGCGCTGTACTGACACCATTGCAAAATTACTGATTTATCATGGAGCGGGTTCTCAGAAAGTGCCGCACAGAATAATGGGCAGCACAGTGGGGACACAAAACAATCCGAGGTCAATAGTGAGGATGTATCACGGTACTGGATTGGAGACAATCAAGGTGTGCCACGCTGTTGATGGGTGACGCCAAAAGAATGTCACACTGTCAATCCATGACACTTGAATTGGTGGAGGGCCGTGCGAAGAGAACGCTGCATTTTCTCCGGGGAAGGTTCTTTTGGGATTAAAAAAAATGGATTGTGGCTAACAAGAAAAGCCATTCCCAAAGTACAAGCAAATAAAAGGACATGCAAGGAAGCAACAAATAAGTGGGAAGATAGGGACTGCGAAACTTTTAAAAGCGTGTAGAAGGCAACTAAGAAGGTGATTCGGAAGGAAAGGCAATTAGCAAATAATACACTAGGACACTAAAACGTTTGTAAGTACATTCAGAATAAACAGGAGACAAGAGTACATACAGGGCCGATATAAAATGACGCTGGAGACATTGTTCGTTTTATCGACTGCACTGGATAGGGAGTTGTGCAATGCACCAGAGGTGATAAGCGACTTTAGAATAAAGGAACCATAAGAGGGCAGTGATCATAAGGTGATTGAGTTCAATTTGAGAATTAACAAGGAAGATTCAACGTTAAAGAATTCAAAAAGTTTCTAGTCTGTAAATAACAAAAAAGTGATATTTAGGTATTTTAAATTTAATAATTATTCAAAAGAAGCAAGATTTTGGTCAACTGTAGATCCAGAAAAGATTGGATACCCAAGATTTACCATTGCGTAGAACCAATATCTTGGATCGAAGGGGGAAAAAATTGAATTACGTATAATAGGGCTGATCAATAAAAACCTATGATAACCAAAATGTTTTCTAAATTGAAACCAAATTCTCAAAGTGTGTTTAACTACAAAATCATCAGTTAACTTGGAAGCCAAAAAAGGAAAGGGTGCTCCAAATATCAAAAGGAGAGAATACATTTTAGTAAATTTAATCTCTAAGATTCTTTAACATTGAAGCTTCCGCAGGACTTAGATCTCAGTCTTATTTTGGAAGTATGTAATTTAAAACAAAATCATAAAGGATTGCTTTCAGCCCTCTACGAATTACTTTTAAGATCTAGAAATAGTTTCCTGGGTGCTATTAAGAAATTATGGGAACAAGAATTTCAACAACCATTTGCCAAAACTACACGGGATTCTATGTTGAAACGTGTTCACTCATCTTCTCTGTGTGAGGCATTCATTAATACAATTTAAAGTAATCCATTGAGCCCACTTTACCAAGGTTCAGTTAGCTAAATTTTATCCTAATATATCTACTAAATGTGATAAATGCATAACTGAGGAAGGTACTTTATAACATATGTTTTGTTTTATGTCTTGGTTATGTCCTTCACTCTTTAATTTCTGGCAAAGGGCATTTCACACTTTATCATTAGTTCCTGAGATTAACTTGACTCTTAGCCCTTTCTTAGCTATTTCTGGAGTGATTGGGCCAATGGATTTAACATTGATCTCTTCTCAATCCCATGTAATGGCCTTTGCTTCCCATCGCTAGAAGGGCCATTTTGCTTAGATGGAAAGATGCTGTCCCTCCCACTCATGTCCCTTTTCCACTGTCACCCTGTCCCAGGAATTAACTGGGAATTTACTGGGACAGGATCCAATGGAAAAGGAACACTGTCCAAACACTAACGCCAAATGATGTCATTTCATGCTGTGGATTAACCACCTCTACCCCTACTCATATCTCCAGTGTTTGCTAATGTCTGCGTGCTGATAAAACCAATTGAAAATGGACAACAGAAAGTCACCCATTTCAGGTTGAAGGTAGGTACTCCAGTCTCCTGGGATGAGTGTATTCAGTAAAAATGCAATTTGTATCCCAGTTAAGGATGGCTCAGTGGAAACAGCACAAAGGGCTTCCTATCCTGGACACTGCACAGCCCAATTAACGGGGATGCCAGTGGAAAAAGGGCCTACACTCAATGGTTGTCGGATGTGATAGCGTCTTGCTCTAGAAAAAAGTAGGTGTTATACTACTACAATGGATTTTAACTTTCTTTCCTTTTGGAGTTCTTTTCTCAATTATTTTCAAAATTTATAGATTAATTTTTTTCTTGACCTCATTGTTATTAATATTATTGGTAGTGGACTCCTTAACTTGGCATAGGATGGGACTAGATTCTTGGTTTACCAATATATGTTTTTGTTTCTTCCTTTCCTTTTTTCTATTTTAATAACATGGGTTCATATGTACTTTGATCACTGTTACTTGATATTTGTAATATGATATTAATTTACTTTATCATTATTATCATATGTACCTACATAATTTGTATATGTTAAAACCAACAAAAATATTGAAAAATAAGAGATTTAACAAGGAGAAGCTAAAGTCAGATGTGTTGGTATTTCAGTGGAGCAAGGGGAATTACAGTGGCATGAGAGAGGAAATGGCCAAAATTGATTGAAGCAGGCACCAGTAGGGAAGATGGCAGATCAGCAATGGATGGGAGTTTCTGCAAGAAATGGGGAATGTGCAGGATAAATATATACCAAATAAGAGGAAATAGTCCAATGGAAAAACATCATCACTGTGTCTGACTAGGGAAGTCAAAACTAACGTGAAAGCAAAAGAGAGGGCATACAACTAAACAAAAATTAGTGGAAAGAAGGAGGATTGGGAAGTTTTTAAAAAACTTATAGAAAATAATTAAAATGCTCATAAGGAGGGAAAAGATGAAGTATGAAAATAGACTAACAAATAACATTAGAAAGGATACAAAAAGCTTCTTCAAGTACTTAAAGAATACCATTGCTTTATTATCAGGCACGGATGGCAGTCTCTTCAATCTGAGGCGCCTGCAAGCTCACACCAAGACACAAGAGAAACTTGTCCGTGAACTACTCTTTGCAGATGATGCCGCTTTAGTTGCCCATTCAGAGCCAGCTCTTCAGCGCTTGACGTCCTGCTTTGCGGAAACTGCCAAAATGTTTGGCCTGGAAGTCAGCCTGAAGAAAACTGAGGTCCTCCATCAGCCAGCTCCCCATCATGACTACCAGCCCCCCCACATCTCCATCGGGCACACAAAACTCAAAACGGTCAACCAGTTTACCTATCTCGGCTGCACCATTTCATCAGATGCAAGGATCGACAATGAGATAGACAACAGACTCGCCAAGGCAAATAGCGCCTTTGGAAGACTACACAAAAGAGTCTGGAAAAACAACCAACTGAAAAACCTCACAAAGATAAGCGTATACAGAGCCGTTGTCATACCCACACTCCTGTTCGGCTCCGAATCATGGGTCCTCTACCGGCACCACCTACGGCTCCTAGAACGCTTCCACCAGCGTTGTCTCCGCTCCATCCTCAACATCCATTGGAGCGCTCACACCCCTAACGTCGAGGTACTCGAGATGGCAGAGGTCGACAGCATCGAGTCCACGCTGCTGAAGATCCAGCTGCGCTGGATGGGTCACGTCTCCAGAATGGAGGACCATCGCCTTCCCAAGATCGTATTATATGGCGAGCTCTCCACTGGCCACCGTGACAGAGGTGCACCAAATAAAAGGTACAAGGACTGCCTAAAGAAATCTCTTGGTGCCTGCCACATTGACCACCGCCAGTGGGCTGATAACGCCTCAAACCGTGCATCTTGGCGCCTCACAGTTTGGCGGGCAGCAGCCTCCTTTGAAGAAGACCGCAGAGCCCACCTCACTGACAAAAGGCAAAGGAGGAAAAACCCAACACCCAACCCCAACCAACCAATTTTCCCTTGCAACCGCTGCAATCGTGTCTGCCTGTCCCGCATCGGACTGGTCAGCCACAAACGAGCCTGCAGCTGACGTGGACTTTTTACCCCCTCCATAAATCTTCGTCCGCGAAGCCAAGCCAAAGAAAGAATCTTCTAATTTCCAGGTTGACATAATACATTTTTTTGCTACAGCTAAGGCTATCATAATAAATCTTTTTTGTGCTCCATCCAAATCGAATCCAACTTCTTTACTTCTTATATTACTTAGAAGAAAGATCTCTGGATTTTTTGGTATGTTGCTTTTGTGATTTTATTTAATACCTGGTTTAGATCTTCCCAAAATGTTTCCACCTTCTCACATGCCCAAATTGCATGTACTGTTGTTCTCGTTTCCTTGTTACAACGAAAACAGCTGTCTGATACTGTTGGGTCCCATTTATTTAACTTTTGGGGCATGGTGTATAGCCTGCGTAGCCAATTATATTGTATCATGTGTAACCTCATGTTTATTGTATTTCTCATAGTTCTGGAGCATAGCTTTTCCCATGTTTCATTCTTTATCTTTATGTTTAGATCTTGTTCCCATTTTTGTTTGGGTTTTCAGCTTGTTTCCTCATTCTCTTTCTCTTGCAGTTTGATGTACATGCTTGTTATAAATCTTTTAATTATCATTGTGTCTGTAATCACATATTCAAAATTGCTTCCTTCTGGTAACCTCAGTCTGCTTCCCAATTTGTCCTTCAAGTAGGTTTTCAGTTGGTGGTATGCAAACATTGTACCATGAGTTATTGCATATTTGTCCTTCATTTGTTCAAAAGATAATAATTTATTTCCCGAAAAACAATTTTCTATTCTTTTGATCCCTTTTCTCTCCCATTCTCTAAAGGAAAGGTTATCTATTGTGAAAGGGATTAGTTGATTTTGCGTCAATATTAATTTTGGTAGTTGATAATTTGTTTTATTCCTTTCTACATGAATCTTCTTCCAAATGTTGAGCAGATGGTGCAGTACTGGTGAATTCCTATGTTGCACCAGCTTTTCATCCCACTTATATAGTATATGTTCAGGTACCTTCTCCCTTATTTTATCTAGCTCTAATCTGGTCCAATCTGGTTTTTCCCTTGTTTGATAAAAATCTGATAGGTATCTTAATTGTGCTGCTCTATAATAATTTTTAAAGTTTGGTAGCTGTAAGCCCCCTTGTTTGTACCATTCTGTTAATTTATCTAGTGCTATCCTCGGTTTCCCCCCTTTCCATAAGAATTTCCTTATTGTTTTCTTCAGCTCATTGAAGAATTTCTGTTAAGGGAATTGGTAACGATTGAAATAGGTATTGTATCCTTGGGAAGATATTAATTTTAATGCAATTTACTCTTCCTATCAGTGTTAGTGGTAAGTCTTTCCAATGTTCTAAGTCATCTTGTAATTTCTTCATTAATGGCTGATAATTTAGTTTGTATAGATGGCCTAGATTATTATCTAGTTGTATACCTAAATATCGAATTACTTGTGTTTGCCATCTAAATGGTGATTCTTTCTTAAACTTTGTGAAATCTGCATTATTCATTGGTATTGCTTCACTTTTATTTGCGTTGATCTTGTACCCCGATACTTCTCCATATTCCTTCAATTTCTTATGTTATTCTTTTATTGATATTTCTGGTTCTGTTAAATGAATAAATGTATTCCATTGGAAAAAATAACATTCAATTTAAGAAATAACATCACAGTATTCAAACAAATTTGGGAACCGTACATGGAACACAACAGAGAAGTCCTACCGCGGACCTCCACCACCTAAAATGACAGAAGGAGAAGAAGACGAAGTGAACTGACCCAGTATGTAAAAGTAGAAGACACAAATTTCTTGTTTATTTTCATTGTGTGATGACATTGTTTAATGTATCATATAGGTTGAACGTTGAGTAGGTTGGGGGGGGGGGTGAAGGAGAGAGGGAAGGAAGGGGGGAAAAAGGGGAGAAAATAACACTGTGTATATTCAAGAGGAAAATGTGTGTATTTTGGTTAGTATGGTTCATAGTGTGAAAAATAAAAAAAGTTTTTTAAAAAGTACTTAAAGAATAAAAGGGAAGTGAAAGCAGAAATAGGGCAACTCGAAAATGACCCTGGAGAATAAAAACGGGAGATAAGAAGATGGCCAAAGAAAAACACAGATCATTCATCTTAGAAGTGCCCCTCTTGATAAAAGCCGATATGATCAACTTCCAACGTTCCAAAGAGAAAAGCGTTGACTATTTAGTCTTTGCTTGAAATGAAAGCGTTTTAATCCTGATATTTTTTGTAAATCTTTTATGTTGTCTTCATAGATAAATGGGATCCTTCCCATAGCGAGAATGCCAAACACACACACACACACACACACACACACGCCTCAAGTACACATACACAAAATTCATAAACTTTTTTTTCTGCTCGCCGAAAAATTGTGCAATTAGCTCGTTCACCACAAGGAACAAGACCATATGGAGAGCTACTTAATTCACCAAGCTGCAGTGCACTCAGAAGAGACTGCCACATACTAACTGAGCGCCCTGACCTTCAAGATTGTGTAAGGGGGTTTCCCATAGTCGTGATAAATGGGCTGTTTGGATGAGAGGGTTAAACGCTGCTTGAGCTTTGCCACCTGCCTCATCGATTGCTTCGGGTTCGCTGGTGTTGTTACAGGCTGGCCTTCTCTCGTGTATGTGCTGAAAAGGGAGCAGTATTTCGCCGAGCTCTGTGAGATCTCGCATAACACCAGCCGTCCTGGGGCTCCAAATTCCACAGGTGATTGTGAATTCGTGACGCCCTAGTGAAACGGAAAGTGTGAGTGAGATCGAGCCGTGCTGTTCACTAGTGGTGGTAGAGATACAATGGTAGTGGAAGAGCGAGAAAACTACGGTTTCCCGCATTCGCCTTTGACTCTCTAAAATTTTCTCACTCTCCTTTTGTTTATATCTCTCTCTCCTCCCACATCTCTTTCCCCCACAACTCATTTCAATACTCTTCCCTTTCGTTGCCCACCTACCTTTCCTCGTCAATTGCGTCCGTTTTACTTGTGTTCTCTCTCTCTCTCATATACAGACACCATCTACTCTCGCTAACATTCCCAATATCCATCCTTCGTTAACCTATTTTACTTGTTTCTATCTCCCCACGAACTCCCTCCCTCATCCTTTCTGGCTATTACCCTCTTTATTCCTCACTGTCTGCCCAACCCTCCTTTCTCTACAGTCCTCTCTTGCTCAGCCTTTCATCAATCTGTCCCTTTCTTCTATTCTAAGCCTCCCTCTCTTACGGTGCAACCTGCATCGTCTCCTCCCTTTACCCTGCCTGTCTCCCTCAAGCGCTTTATCCAGTCTCCAGCCCTCTCCTTGCCCGATTCTTTCCTCTCGTTCGTTTCTCATCCTGTATTTCCTCTTCGTTAGTCTCTCTCTCTTGTCTCAGTTCTACAGGATGACCACTTCACGTTCATTTTCACCATCGCCTCTTCCATTATGAACATAGCATCCGTTGGCTCCGGCCTCCCAGTGTTCCAGTTGTGGGTTGTTGATTGGGGGTGAGTGGCAGCCAGTAGAGGCGAGGTTCACGTGGTGGGGGCAAATCAAACAAAGGCACATGGGTGCTGAGAATGATCCTCCTCATTGAGATGACCGGCAGATACAGCAATGAATGACACTGATAAGTAAAGTGGATGGAAACACACACAAAAAAAGTCAAGGGCAATGGCGGGGAACGAGGTAGAAGGAAGAATGGAATACGTCAGAATGCCCTTAATTGGCTTCAATACAGTAACTGGAATGGGACGCTATCCTCTAGCCTGGGACATTGTGGTCCGCGAATTCTTCCCTCCTTCGTTAAGCTGTTAGCAAACTTTTATGCTTGGCAAAAGTGATACGTATTTGGGAGTGGACTTTCGGTGGCAGGAGTGGGAAAGGTGTGATTGGGGAGGAGGCGAAAATGGCCACCCTGCCTCATGTATCTGCATTCCGATTTCGGATTTGTATTTTCACAGATCTATCTACACTGCGGCTACCCTGATGATTGCTTTCTCTACTGCCGGTGAGTCTGGGAGAGGGGGCCCGGCGGTCGAGGGGTGAGAGAGAGAGAGAGAGAGAGAGCGAAAGAGGGGGGAGACGAATTTTCCTTGCCTCTGAAGTTAGACCGAGTTTGTGAATACATTAACTGACCCAGCTTCACTTCTTAAATTAATTACCCTGCAGTCACCCGGTTCATCTCTAGTGGCCAACCAAGATTTCGAAATCTCTGTCAGGATGCAGGATTAATGGTTAAAGCTGAAATGTTTAATGGGAACAGAGGGTGATGAGAGTGTGAAACGAGCTGCCAACGGAGGTCGTGCATGGGTATTCTATTTTGACATTTAGGACACCATTGGGTAGTTCCATGGATTGAAAATGTATTGCGAGAGCCCGTGTGTAGTTCGATGGGACTAGGAAGAATCAATAGTTCCGTCTGAACGCATTGCAGATGCCAGGCACTTGCTTTTAAACAAAGGTCCCATTGTTCGGAAGAAGCGATTGAGAACAGATGAATTTTATAATGAATGTATAAATATAATTTAAATACACCAGTGAAACAGGCCATTTCAGCCTTCGACCTTATGCCACCCATTCCATCCATGTCTCCAATTTACCTTTTGACTCGAACGTCTTTTGAACTTGCGAGGAAACCCAGGCGGTTAGGGGAGAACGTACAAATTGCTCGCAGACAGCGGTGGATTTGAAGCAGGGTGGCTGCCGCTGTATGGCGTTTCATTAACCGCCGCCCTAACCAGACCACTCTAATGGTGTTGCAGTGTTGAACATTTAAATCCCATCACACCAGTAGATTTTCTCTGTCTCCTTTTCAGCATCGTCAACGCTGTTGTTCCCTGCACTCTCTATGCTTGGAATCGGCGGAATTTCCTTCTTGATAACTGTAATGTAAGCTGAACATATTCCTAAGGACGGAACGGGAAAGTCTGTAATTGTAGTGAAAACACAGAAACGTGGAGAGTTCATCCACCATATGAGTTTTCCCCGTATTCCTCTGTCTCCTTGGGCCATTCAGTATAATTCCCCTCTCCAGCTAGTCCGACGTTTACTGCTAAGACAACCAGCCCCATTCCATATATCGGCAGAGTGAATGTATAGCTCCCGATACATTACCTACCCTCGCAAATACAGAAACCAATATTGGTCTCTTCTCTCGAGATATTGTCTTACTAGTATCCAATATTATGAAGCCTCCCTGCCCCACTAACCAAATCCCCTGGCAATGGATGTGAGTAAAGGTCTGACTGCAGGAGGATTTGACAGCACGCAACCGCTCTGAATTCGAAACATTGTGCCTTTCACTTTGTACCACCCTTCTCATCTTGACAATGTTGAACTTCGTCTACGCTGTGTTGGACACTCCTTCGGTATGGACACTGAGACTTCGCTGCCCACTTTACAAAAGGGGTGACCTTTGCTCCTTTTCCCATTGCGCTGTGTTCCCTCGACGTCACCAGGTTTGTCCTGGGACCCTTGATCGTTGTGATTTTTATGAATGATTTGGACGAAGAATTAGAGGGTGGATCAGTACATCTGCATATGATACATCGGTTGAATGTGTTATGGATACGCAGAAGGTTGTGATAGATTATGGGAGGATGTAGATAGGTCGCAGAGTTGGGCGGAAAAGTATCAGATGGAGTTGAATCCGGCTAAGTGTGAAGTGATGAACATTTGAAGGTCGAACTTTTATTTTGCTTTCTAATTTTTTTTTCACACTATGAACCATATTAACCTTAATACACACAAACATTTCCCTCTTGAATATACAGTGTCATTTTCTCCCCTTTTCCCCCCACCTTCCCTCCCTCCTCCAAACCCATTAAACGTTCAACATATACAATACAATAAACCCATTAAACAATGTCATCACACAATGAAAATTAACAAGAAAATTGTGTCATTTACTTTTACACACTGGGTCAGTTCATTTAATCTTCTTCTCATTCTATCATTTTAGGGGGTGGAGGTCCATGGTAGGACCTCTCCATTGTGTTCCATGTATGGTTCCCAGATTTGTTCAAATAATGTGACTTTATTTTTTAAATTACATGTTATTTTTTTCCAATGGAATACATTTATTCATTTCCATGTACCATTGCTGTACTCTCAGGCTCTCTTCCGATTTCCAAGTTGATATTATACATTTTTTTTTGCTACAGCTAAGGCTATCATAATAAATCTTTTTTGCGCTTCATCCAGTTTGAGGCCTAATTCTTTACTTCTTATATTACTTAAAAGAAAGATCTCTGGATTTTTTGGTATGTTGCTTTTTGTGATTTTATTTAATACCTGATTTAGATCTTCCCAAAACTTTTTCATTTTCTCACATGCTAAAATTGCATATATTGTTGTTCCCGTTTCCTTCTTACAGCGAAAACATCTATCTGATAATGTTGGATCCCATTTATTTAACTTTTGGGGCGTGATATATTGCCTGTGTAACCAATTATATTGTATCATACGTAACCTCTTGTTTATTATATTTCTCATAGTTCCGGAGTATAGCTTTTCCCATATTTCATTTTTTATCTTTATATTTAGATCTTGTTCCCACTTTTGTTTCGGTTTATAGCTTATTTCATCATTTTCTTTCTCTTACAGCTTGATGTACATGTTTGTTATGAAGGTCGAACTTGAAGGCGGAATACGATGTTAATGGCAGGATTCTTTACAGTGTGGTGGGATATTCAGGTTCAGGTCAATAGACCCCTCAAGGCTGATGCTCAAATTGATGAGGTGATGAAGAAGGCAGATGTGCGCTGTCCTTAATTAGTCGGGAGATTTAATTCAGGGAGCCGTGAGGTAATTTTGCAGCTCAATACAACTTTCATTAGACCACACCTGAAGTGTTTCATTCATTTCTGGTGGCGTCATTACAGGGTGCATTAGGTGCTTTAGAGAAGACGGTTGCCAGGATGTTGTATGGTTCGACAACATGAGGAATGAAGCAAGGCTGGCAGAGCTTGGGGTTTTCTCTTTGGAGCGATGGATGAGACGAGTCTCAGTAGAAAATTATGAAGGGCTTGGATTTTTTTTTTACAGGTGACAATAACCACACCCAGAAAACATTGGTTTAAGGTGAGTGGAGGGAAGTTGAGAGGAGATGGTAGAGATAAATATTTTACACAGAGTGGTAGTGCCTGGAATGCATTAAGGTTAGGGCTGTGGAGGGTAGTGCAAAAGGGAAATATGAATGGCTCTCAGATTAGAATATGGATCTAAAAATAAGGGATAATTGGTGTGAGGTAGAAAAGATTTACATCAGTCGGCACAGCGTCTTGAGCTCAAGGTCCTGTGTTGGGCTGTGATATTCTATGTTGGACTAGCTGTCTCTTCTCCCTGCTCCATGAGTATTGCCAACATTGTAGTGTTCTATGCAGCCTTCGCACATCCCCATATTTGTCAATCTGAGGCAGAGGTACCTTCAATACCACACATGTAATGCTCCCAAATTATGTGTAGTGCATGTTGAAAGAATCAAAGACTTGTTGATCCAAACCAAGGCTTTTATTAACCAAAAGACATGTAGGTCGACCAATCCAGAATGATCTGGGTCTGGCTAGGAGCAACCCTTTAGCCAGTAGGTGTGGCTACACTCTCAGCCAATCACAACCATCCTATACTACAATATACACATATCTATATTGGTGATAGAATCCGTACCATCGCATTCACCCCTTCTTTGAGAACTGATCCTGGGGTGAATGGAGGGCTGTAAAAATAAAAAAAGGGGGGGGGGCAGAGAGAGAGACTGGTGGGAGGTTAGGGGCTGTCATGGTCAGCGGGCCTGATCATCCAGCATGACCGCCTTTGTGCTGGGATTGGGGCCGATGGAGTCATGTTACTGGTGGGCTCATTGGATGTGTGCCCCGTCTCACTCAATTCCCCAACGGCATTGTCGACAGGCTGGCCTAAGTTGTTGCCACTGCCACTGGTGGGGTGGTGCTAATCCCTCTGTTCAATATGTGACCTAGGGGAGAAGGATTTGGAGGAAGTTGGGTTGGGAGCAATGCCGGGCTCCATCCGGCTTGGGCTAGGTCCCTTACCGACACTGTGTCCATCCGCCCATCCGGGTATTCAATGTATGCGTAATGCGGATTCTCAGTCAACCAATTGGTCATTCTTTGAGTACCAGACATGGCATTGCAGGAGGACAGGTCTGGGAACCTTGAGCCATGCCACCACCATGGTTGTTTCCGATTCGGATTTCCTTGGGAAAAAGAACATCCTTTCATGGGGAGTGGCATTCGTCGTTGTGCATAGGAGGGAGTGGATGGAGTGTAGGGCACTAGTGAGTACGTCCTGCCAGTGAGCGGTGGAGAGGCCTTTGGACCAGAGGGAAAGCATGACCACTTTCCAGATGATGGCATTCTCTCTTTCAACCTGCCCATTACCACGTGGGTTATAGGTGGTGGTCCTGCTCGAAGCAATACCATGCTCCAGGAGGTACTGCTGCAGCTCAGCACTCATAAACGAGGCTCCCCGGTCACTGTGGATGTAACTGGGGTACCCGAAGATGCTGTACAAGGCCTCTATGACTGAGGAGGCGGTCATGTCCAAGCAGGGCACAGTGAATGGGAAGCGAGAGTACACATTAATCACCATAAGAATGTAGGTGTTATGGTTGGTCGACAGTAGGGGCCCCTTGAAGTCCATGCTTGGACTTTCAAATGGCCAGGTGGTTTTGATGATGTGAGTGTTTCTCCAGGTAGAAGAAGGGGCTTGCACTCAATGCACACCATGCAGACTCGGGTCATGGAGCAAATCTCCTCGACCATGTAGGGCAGGTTGAGGGCCTTAACGAAGTGCGTGAACCTAGTGACCCCCGGATGACAGAGCTCTGTGTGGAGTCTCTGCAGCCTGACCAGTTGTATGTTGGCGCAAGTCCCCCTGGAGAACGCGTCTGGTGGGTTGTTGAGCTTACCAGGCTGGTACAGTATGTCATAATTGAAGATGGAGAGTTCGATTTTCCACCTAGAAATCTTATCATTCTTGATCTTACCTCATTGGGTATTGCTAAACATGAAAGAGACCGTGCATTGGTCAGTCAGCAGTGTAAAGCGCCTGTCAGTGAGGTAGTGCCTCCAACGACATACTACTTCAACTATGGCCTGGGCCTCTTTCTCAACAGAGGAATGTCGGCTCTCAGGGCTCTGGAGGGTCCTGGAGAAGAAGGCCAACAGCTGGCCAGCTTGGTTCAAAGTGGCCGCCAGTGCAAAATTGGATGCATCGCTCTCTACTTGGAATGGAATGGACTCATCAATGGCGTGCAGCATTGCAGCAGCGATGTCCGATTTGATGCAGTTGAAAACCACTCTGGCTTCAGTTGACAGGGGGGAAGGAGGTGGTCTTGATAAGTGGCCGTGCCTTGTCGGCATAGTGTGGAACCCATTGGGTGTAGTACAAAAAGAAACCCAGGCAGCATCTGAGTGCCTTTTGGGTGTGGGGGGGAAGGGTGGCAGGTCCATGAGGGGATGCATGTGGTCAGGGTCCAGCATTACCACCCTGTTCTCCATCACGCAACCTAGAATTGCAAGCCGAGTGGTCCAGAAGACGCACTTGTCAAAATTGTAGGTTAAGTTCAGCCAAATCGCAGTCTAAAAAAATTTCTTAAGGTTGGCATCATGATCCTTCATGTCATGGCCACAGATGGTGACATTGTCCAGATACAGGAAAGTAGCTGTTAGCCTGTTCTGGTCTACCATCCGGTCCATTTCCGCTGGAAAACTGTGACGCCATTCGTGACCCCAAAGGGTACCTGGAGGAATTGGTACAGCTGCCCGTTCACTTCGAAAGTCGTGAAAGGTCGGTCTTGTTGGCGGATCAGGAGCTGGTGATAGGCTGAACATAGGTCAATGGTGGAGAACACACGGTATTGGGCGATCTGATTCACCACATCTGTGATCTGTGGGACGAGGTACGCATCCAGAAGCGTGAAGTGATTGACTGTCAACCACCATCTGCAGCTTCTCCCTGTTTTTAACAACCACCACCTGGGCCTCCGGGGACTTGAGCTGGGTTCAATAATGCCCTTGTCCAGCAGTCTGCGTACCTCGCTTGTGATAAATTTCCTGTCCTTGTAGCTATACTGCCAGCTTTTGGTGGCCACTGGTTTCCAGCCAGGGATGAGGTTTGCGAAAAGTGCTGGAGGAGCAACCCGAGGGTGGAAAGGTTACACATGGGGTGCTGGGGCATGGGGATGGGTGGTGTGGGCTGTCACTGGCATGAGGCGTCCGGGGTGGAGTGGTTACAGACAGAGAGTGGCGTGTGGGGGCCCCCATAGTGCAGGGAAACAGTTTGGAACTGGCACTGAAAATCCAGTCCCAGCAATATGGGTGCACACAGATGAGGGAGGACTAACAGTTTAAAATCAGTAAATATGATGCACAGGACTTTCAGTCACCACGCAATACCCCTTTACCCCATTCGAGTGTGATCTGGTCGCCAATGAGATTTCTTGGTCAGTGGGGAGAATGACCAGTCCGCAACGGTGGACCAGGTCTGGACAAATAAAACTCTCAGTTGACCCCAAGTCAAATAAGCAGTTAGTATGGTATCCATGTACTTTAATCAGTTCCATCGTTTTTGTGAGGGGATAGGGACAATCCTGGTCCAGGGTCACTGATGCAGCGACCTGTGGTGGGGACAGTGGAGACTTGCGTGATGACGTCATGCAGCATCGGGCCGAAAGTGCACTATGTGTGCATGGTGACATCACTGGAGCAGTCGGGCTGGAGCTGTCAGTGGCGAATGACTGGGGCTGCTGCTTGTATCCGGCTGGGGCCGTCAGGCTGCCAACGGTAAGTGCTGGGGGTTGCTGCTTGCAGTCGGTGGTGGGATGGTCGGTCGGGCAGTCATTGGCAGTAGCGACGGTGGGCACCGGGTTGGTTGCATTGGTAGCGGTGGTGGGTGCCTGGCCGGCAACATTGGTGGGTATCTGGTCGGCGGTGGCAGTAGCGGTGGCGGGTACCTGGTCATTGTCAGCAGTAGAGGCGGCAACAGTTACTAGGTCGGCGGCAGCGGTTGCTGAAGTCTGGGCCGGAGTTGGGGCTGAGGCAACCATCACTGAGGTCACGAGTCAGAGTCAGAGCCTGGAAATGGACAGCCATTACTCCATGTGGGCAGTCCAAGCAGGCCAACATCATCGCGGCAAGGGTGGAATGTCCCTTCCGTGCTCGGCACCTGCCCTGTGACGTCAGGCGCTGCCGTGCGATCGAACCCTTGCTTTTATTGGATGAGAGGTTTGAATGAGGGGATGGTGGTTGGGCCTCACACGAGGCACTGTGTTTGGCAGTGGCCATTTTGGAGTGACACAGCAAAGTGGCCATTTTCCTTGCAGGACACTGGGGCCTGCGGAGCATGTCCCTCCTGCAGAAGTAGCACTTTGGGGTCGTGTCATGCAGGGTAGCAGTGGCAGACAGGCCATCAGTGGGCCGTGGGGTAGTAGGGTTAAGGGGAGGCATCCTATTCACTTGATAGCGTGGGGTCCAGCCCTGAGAGTAAGCGTCCATACTTAAGACCACAGCCTCCGTCGTCTCTGCAATCCGAGTTGCATCCTCTAGGTTTTCTCCTCCGTGCTCTAGCCAGCGCTGCCTCACCTCAATCGATCAGACCCCAGCCACATAAGCATCCTGAATGAGAACGTTGGTGATCTCAGCAGCAGTTCTGTCTGTGCAGGCACAGGCTCTGCCCAGTAACCTTAGTGCTTGGAGGTAAGCTCTACAGGACTCACCAGGCAGTTGCCTCCTGGTTGCTAGCTTGTTCCAGGCGTAGACCCTGTTCACAGGTCGCTCGTAGAGTCCTTTCAGCACCTACATGGCTGCTGCATAGGGGGCTGCATCCTGGATGCTCTCGTAGACCCTCGGGGACACCATAGACATCAATACTAGCAGTCGATGGCCATCCTCCTCCACAGTAGGTAAGCCTTGAAACACCCCACCCAGTGCTTGAAGTCATTCGGGGCAGTAGCTGACTGTGGGTCGATGTTGAGGAGTTCCGGTCGCAGCATATGCTCTATCCCTAGAAAGCGTTTTGGTTAATAAAATTGTAGTGCACGTAGTAAGAATCAAAGACTTGTTGATCAAACCAAGGCTTTTATTAACCAAAAGACTGGAGCGTATCACATGTAGGTCGACCAGTCCAGAATGATCTGGGTCTGGCTCGGAGTAACCCTTTAAGACCTGCCAGTGGGTGTGGCTAGGCTCTCAGCCAATCACAGCCATCCTATAATACAATATACACAGATATACATTGGTGATAGAATCCGTAGTATTCCACTATGGCGGGTTCCACCTCCACCCCGCCCCCCCCCTCCCGACCAGGACCTCAACTCTGCTAGTTTTCGTTTGCCTACCTCAGCTCCTATTACCTTAGCCTTTTGTACAGCGTGGTGCTTCATCTGCAATCCAACCCCCCCCCCCCCCCAACGCCCCCTCCACTGACGGCCTCACGGATTTATTAGCACTTGGGTACAGAGTGGGTTCCACTCTCACGATGGGATTGTCGATCATTGCGGTGCTCCAGCATTCAGGGCAGCCCTCCCTCAACAGGATTCTTTTTACTTTACGGTGCATTCTCACCTAAAGCTCCTCTCCCAACCCATAGCGCTATCTGAACATAACATTTCCTCTTTGCGCAGGCGTTCCCGATTGGTGCTGCTTCAGTCCCCCTTTGAAGGGCGGCGCTCCGTGGTGTATGACATCCCCCCCCCCCCCCCCTTCATAGTCCGTGGTACATGACATCCCGCCCCCTTCACAGTCCTTGGTACATGACATTTCCTCCCCCCCTCCCCTTCACAGTCCGTGGTACATGACATCCCCTCTTCACAGTCCGTGGTACATGACATCCCCCTTCACAGTCCGTGGTACATGACATTTCCTCCCCCCCTCCCCTTCACAGTCCGTGGTACATGACATCCCCCTTCACAGTCCGTGGTACATGACATCCCCCTTCACAGTCCGCGGTACATGACATTCCCCCTTCACAGTCCTTAGCCTGTGTCTCAAAAACTACGGCACTGGTAGCTGTCAAACGGAATTACTTTGCAGGCAAGTGAAATCTCCGCCACTCAGTTACCAGACATGGTTTCTTCGCGTGGGTGGAATATCGGGCATGGGTTTTAAACATCTGGTTGCAAGCTGAGAGTGTGCCTCACTGTTTTTGGTTGCATTACATTCTCCAGATTGGAAACATATTTGGCAGCAAACGTTCTACAGTTATCACCATATACGATGGAGCCTACGATTCATCATCAGCCGTGTTCCTGATTGTCAAGGTGAGAGATGCGGGCAGGCATAGTTGTCAGATAAAAGAGTATGTGGGACTCGAGATCAGAATGGAGAAAACAGAACTCGGTGTAGATAAATAATGTGGGGACAAGGACCCCATCATTTGGTTTGAGCAAATAACATCACTGGACATAAGAACTCCCTTAATGAGGGAACCGATTTCCGGAAATCTCATGGTTTGGCGTTTGTGGCTTATCATTTAATCAGGGTCGTGACTGGCACAAGGACAGGCTGAGAACATTGGGTCGTGGCGTTACGGTTACGCGGGCCAGTGTGACTCATGGATGAGTGACTCATGTATGCGCACACGGAGAAAGGGGGAATGAAGAGAGAGAGAGAAAAATTGGGCTTCCGATGTGCCACAGACCTCGGAGCCCAGTGGGTTGGGTAGCCCACGCGGACACGAGGAGAATATTCCAATGGATGTTGAGAGCCCGTCGCCGGTGCTGTGAAGCAATGGCTCTGCTACCTACGACACTGTCAGGCCGGATGCAATGGGCAGAGAAAGATCAATGACAAGCCGAAACAGGAAATGGGGCTTTGCGGGACCAAAGGTTGCAGGGTGAAGGCGTTCAGTGAATATAAGGGTAATTCCCGACTGATTCACTCGTATGCAGGTAACAGGGAGGAGAAGTCTTACCGCCAACTCAATTGTTTCCTCTCTCCCATTCTCGACAGGTTTTGTATGAAGCTGGAATATCCCTGAGATCCATCTTTCTATTCATCAGTTGCCTGAGCCTTCTGCATACCGTGCGCACGATTTTCCTGTTGCCCATTAACACACATCCCCTTTCCCCTACCAGATGGGTACACCTACGGTAAGTCAGTCAGTCGCCAGTGGGGGAAATAGTTGGCGTGTAGGTTCGGTACTTCCGTGGTCCGCATTTATCTAGAGGGAGGGAGAGAGGAGGGGCAGAGGGAGAGAGAGAGAACAAGAGACACCCAGTAGTGAGTTCTAGCTGGAACCTAATTGTGGGTTTTGACGAGACTTGTCACTCGTGGCTTCAAAGTTGGAATGTGTCAACATGTGGGTGGCTCCATGTTGGTATAATGGGGTGGTTACATCAACTTAATGAGCGAAATCATAAAGGTACAAAAGGTGTTTGGATTAGAAAACAGAATATGTCCAGTACAGGACCAGAACCTTCGGCCCTCGTGTTTGTGCCGAACTCGATGTCCAAGTCAAATTTAAACTTGATCTCCCCATTCTATTAATATGCAACTGTCTTCCCCAGTGGTTCTCAACCTTTTTCTCACATATCACATATCATTTTAAGTAATCCTTATGCCATCGGTGCTCTGTGATTAGTAAGGGATTGTTTAAGGTAGTATGTGAGTGGGAAGGGAATGTTGAGAATCACTGCTCCAAACCCAATTATTACTGAAATATTTTCCTTGAGAAAAAAATTGCTATTGGCCCATTTCCTTTGTTGTTATGAAACCGTGCACATAACGAGGCAATTCGATATGATTAAAACAGTGGTTTTCAAACTTTTTCTTTCCACCCACATGCCACCTTAAGCAATCCCTTACTAATCACAGACCACCTGTGGTATAGGGAATACAAGTGGTATGTGAGTGGAAAGGAAAAGGCTGAGAACCTCTGGGAGGGTTTTAACCTCCCTATTCTCCTTTAAAACCCAGGTGCAACGTATCTATTTAATACCTCTGCAACTTTCTCCTTCTCCAATCATAATTTCGAGATCTGCAACCTCGCCATTGTTTTTAATGTAAATATTAGAGGCCTTACGATCTCTTTAATTCAGTTTGTTAGTGACATCTCATGCCCCTTTGGTCTTCCTGTTGTCCTGCTTCAGCTTCTATCTGCAAGCTTCACATTCTTCCACGTTCTTGTCTGATTATAGCTTCCTGCATCTTATTTTTGATTAAAAAAAATGATCTCCATCGTCATCCAAGATAATTTTATGTTGTCATCCACTTCATTCCTTTGTATTGGAAAATTCCAGTCTGGGAATCTAATAAGGTAGTGTAGCAGCAGCTACTCTACTCCTGCAATAACACACACAATCAGACAGGTTGAGCTCAGTGAGCAGACTGGTTTATTGCAGGCTGCTGGGCTGCACTTATACTCCCAGCCTGGACCTGGCTGAGAACCGCGCTGGAGGGCGCTGGTGTCACGTGGTCCCCCAAATTGGCCTTCTGCGGGGTTCTAAGCCCCGTGCTTGAAGGAAGGGAAATCCCCCCGATGGCGCCATTTTGGCCGGCTGCCCCGCCGCGTGGCTTTCAAGCGGGACCGGTTCGGCTGCCTCGTGGTGAGCCGCCGCAGTAGTCCTAAATAACTATGACATGCCAGTGGTGGTTTTGCCTGGTAACAACGGTTCCCAATGAAACACCTTCAGCTCGTGTTGAATAATAAGAATTGTCCTCCTCCAATTTAGTACTTTTATAGGTTCCAAGATCCCCCTTGTTCATAACCATCTTGAAAATGAAGAAACAGTGATCACGATTCCTAAAGAAAAACCCGATCACCAGGCTCAATTGCCAATACAATCTGGACCTTCCTGCTGCTCCAACAATCCCTCTTGGATGTACTTCAAATAAAAACCACCAGCGTTGACCACCCAGTAAATACTGGAACATTTAAGGTCTTCCAGTAAGACAACTATGTGAATTTTACGCGTTTTCACAATCGAGCGACATACCAGGTTCTCCAACTGCTGGTAGCTGTCGGGCGGCCTATTGTATAGCCCTAATCAGAATGATTATACATTTATTATTTATGGTCTGTATTCACATTACTTCAGTAGATGAGCCCACCATTTGGGGGCTACCTCCGAGTTTAACTAGGACACTCTCCCTGATTACCATTGCGATATTTCCACCAATCTTGCCTCCTTTTCTGTCACACCTAAATCATCGAAACCAAGAAATTTGTGCCTCGAATCCTTTATCCCTTGTAGCCAAGTCTTTGTAATGGCCAAGACATCACAATTCCAAGTACCAATCTGGATTAAGGCACATCCGCTCCAGTCACAATACTCCTTGAATTAAAATAAAGATAGTCCATCAGTTTCTCTGTGACCATTCACCTGTCCCTTCTGTCATTTCTTTCAGACTTGCGTGTCCTACCACCAACCATCTCCTCAACTATTCAACTTGAAACTCTGATGTTCTGATTCTCAGCCCCTACCACTAACGGTTAAAGCCTCCTGAGTAGCACTGGTGAATTTCCGGACGAGTACCTTAATTCTCCCCCGGTTCATGTGAACCAGTCCCGACTACACAGGACGTACTGGCTCTGAAAGAGAACCCAGTGCGGAATCTCTTCCTCCTGAAATCCATTGTTGCAGGTTACGTTAAATTTTGGATTTTTTTTCCATTCCATCAAATCACCGTGCTGTCTGGTCCCACTCTGAGCACTGATTTGGACGATGTTGATGTTATCTAATACAGGGTGACTTGTGCGATGTTCAGATTGATCACATTCTCTCGAGGAGAGGTGGGCCCCCATGGGGGAGCAGAAGGTACATACAACCAGACAACTGAGGAGACCGGAGCAGGCACAAGTGAACGATGCACAGAGGAACGACGACAGGCGGGAATGTAGATGAGAGAGACAAAGATTTACTGGTACATTTCTCATCCACTCACCGACCACCGTACTTCCTTCCCCTTTTACAGCTCCTACCTTCTATCATCTTTCTTTCCCATCCTCCTCTTTGCCTACCATTTCATGCACTAAATAGTACCTACTGATCCTCTGCCTCCTCTTTCCTTCCATTTCCTTCCGTATTGTTCTCCCATGTCTCCCCGTCCTTTTCCCGCGTCGATTCCTTTGCTCCTCCCACACTTCTCACCCGATCTCTCCTTCCGGGATATTTCTTCCATTTATATTTCCTGGGAGTCCCGAGCTCTCCCTGTATCTTGGTCATTTAACTGCACGGTTCCCAAATCTTCCCTTACTAAATCGCGATCATCTCCGTCTCCACTGTTAATTGTTCCCATCCACCTCCCTTCTCTTCCTCTCACACCATCCACCCTTGCGTCCCTCAGAGCTCCTCTATCCCCATCTATGCAATTTATTAGTCCCTTCCACACTTGCAAGTAGTCCCAGGAATTAACTGCCAATCGGCGATGTGCAAAAACAAAATCAACTCAAAGCCCATATCAGATGTCATCTCACCCATGAATTGGCGGCCTTGACCCCTAGTACAATTCCAACGTCTGCATTCGCAACATTGCAATCAGGCATGTGTGGGATTGAAATTACCCAAGTTTTTGCATGAGTGCAGAAACTTGAAGGAAGATTAAAATGAAGGTATAAACTTTGCAGTGGGGAAGTCGGAGTGGGGAGAGAGGAAATAAATAGCAATAAATAGCAGTAGCTGACAATTTTTATATAGTGTGGGAAAGTTGGTAGCGCTATAGTGTACAATTTATAAGAACCGTGGGGAAAAAGCAATGGCAGACTTGACTTCTCAGAATGCCATATAGCAGAGAAACCCCTCTATGGAATTCTAGGAGGGAAGGTCTGCCATCGCTTTTTCCCATGGTCTTTATAAATTGTAGGCAATAGTACTACCAACTTTCCCACATGATGTAAAATGTGTTCTATAGTGCTACCTGTCATGATAATGAATATGTATGAGATGTACCGGAAGTCACGTGGTATGAGAGAGATAAGAACACAAGCAAGAGAACAAAGGAAACCGGAGAATAAAAAGACAACAGAGAAGTTTACCTGATAAACTTGTGTTTAATGTTTTATTAACTTCACATTTCGGGCCACAAATGTGACATTGGCGACGAGGATGAAAGAAGCTTGAAGAAAATTAAAGACTAAACAAGATTACAGAGGTTTACAGACAACTTCAAGGTGATAAGAATTTTCTCTGTGACTCAGTACTTTTGGGTCTAGAATATTTCCTCATGGCTGGTGCAAACTGTGACTTTCTAACACATAGTGGAATTGCACATTTTGACCCGACTGGTGATGCAAGCACTGTAAGTGTGAAGTGGAAGGCATGGCTGGAAGAATTTGAATCCTACGCCGACAGTCGTGGCCTATTTCTAGATACCGGTACAGTTGAACAAAATGCGCAGAGAAGGGCGTTACTTCTTTTCACTGCAGGACCCTCAGTTCGGGAAATATTTAAGACACTTTTGAATACTGGAAGAAAGGATGAGTACTGGAAAGCGGTAGATGCATTAAATGCACACCATGTAGTGACACCGAATGCTACATTTCAACGCCATTTGTTTCGGAGAACGAGACAAGAAGATGGCCAGACAATTGCTCAGTATGTGACGAGTCTACGCCAGCTAGCTGTTGGATGCAATTACATGCCAGCTGATTTGGACAACCAATTACTGGATCAAGTCGTACAGCACTGTAGATCAGATAAACACAGAAGACGTCTACTGGAAAGAGGGAGTGAGTTGGAACTCACCGATGCTTTAACCATTGCTGCTGCATTAGAGGCTGTTGAAGGGCAATTTCATACCATGACCCTGAAAGACAACTCAAGCCAGCAAATTAAGAGGCTCTCACATCGCCATAATCAGCCAAGATATACGCCGACACATGACGTGGAGTGTTATCGATGTGGAAACTGAAGTCACTTTGGAAAAGACCCATATTGCCCGGCCAAAGGCAAAGTTTGCAGAAAGTGTGGAGGTAAGGACCACTTTGCAAAGAAGTGCAAAAACAAGTCCAATGCAGACCAGAAGAGAAAGAGTACAACTTCCAAAGGCAAAGCCTGGGGGAAAGGAAAGTATCCTGGAAAGAAAGATACCATTCGCCAGATAGACGGTGACGATGATGATGCCCAGGAGGAACAGAGTTGTTACCAATTTACGTTGAATGAGATACATCATGAGAAGGTCCCAGTGATCATTGGTGGAGTGACAGTTCAGGTCATTGTAGACTCAGGCAGTGACAGTAATGTGATTGATCGACATTTATGGGAGAAGTTGAAAAGGAAAAAGATCATCTGTACCTCAAAGAAGTGTTCCAAGAAACTGTATCCATACACAGCAACCAAGCCATTGCAGACCATTGGATGTTTTACTGCAACTGTTGAAGCTGGAGATAAGTACACCGAAGCAGAGTTTATGGTCATAGAAGAAAGGGGAGAACCATTGTTGAGTAGAAGCACAGTGCAAGACCTGGCAATACTTCATATTGGAGCTTGTGTCAATTCAATTCAGTCATACGAGGATATGAAGCAAGAATTCCCCGCAGTCTTCCAAGGTGTAGGAAAGCTGAAAGGTCGACAATTGAAGCTAGCAGTAGATGAAACGGTCAAACCCAAGGCACAACCAATGCACCGAACTCCGTTTGGACTTCGTGGGAAAGTCGAAGCCAAAATTAAAGAATTGATCGAGCAAGACATTATTGAACCGGTGGAACATTCGACACAATGGGTCAGTCCCATAGTGATTGTGCCCAAACCAAAGGGTGACATAAGACTATGTGTTGACATGAGAATGGCCAATGAAGCTATAATTAGAGAACGACACCCTATACCAACAGTGGAGGAAATACTTCAAGAACTAACTACCAGCAAGGTATTCTCAAAAATTGATCTGAAAAGGGGCTATCATCAATTAGAGCTGGATCCAGGTTCCCGAGATGTGACAACATTTGTGACTCACTGTGGATTGTATCGTTACAAGAGACCATCATTTGGAATTAATGCAGCTCCGGAGATCTACCAGTATGAAATCCATCGAGTGATTCAAGGCATTCCTGGAGTTGCCAACATTTCTGACGACATCATAGTCCATGCACCAAGGAAGGAAGAGCATGACAAACGGTTGAGGCGTATACTATCTAGACTACAGGAGGCAAGCCTTACCGTGAATGGAAACAAGTGCCAGTTCGGTGTGTCAGAAATGGACTTTATGGGACACAGACTTACACGGAAAGGACTAAACCCTGCAGAGGCCAAGGTGAAAGCTATTGCAGAGGCACGTGCACCTCAGAACGCAATAGAGGTGAGGAGTTTCCTAGGATTGGTCAATTTTTGTGCAAAGTTCATTCCTAATTTCGCTACAGTGGCAGAACCACTAAGGAAACTAACCAGGAAAGGTGTACCATTTCATTTTGGATCTGAGCAGAAGAAAGTGTTCACAGCGCTGAAGCAAAGCCTGACAGATGCAAAAACTCTTGGATATTACGATCCGGCGGCATCAACCAAAGTCTTGGCGGATGCCAGCCCGGTTGGTTTAGGAGCCGTGTTGGTCTAGATGCATGATGGAGGACCACGAATCATTGCCTATGCCAGCAGATCATTATCAGATGTGGAAAGAAGATACTCTCAGACAGAGAAAGAAGCACTCGGACTTGTATGGGCCTGTGAGAGATTCCATGCATATTTATACGGCATTGAATTTGAACTCATCACAGATCATAAGCCATTAGAGGTGATCTATGCACCTAGATCCAAACCATGTGCCAGAATAGAGAGATGGGTACTCAGACTACAACCCTACAAATATAAAGTAATCCACATTGCAGGGAAAGCAAACATTGCTGATCCGCTGTCCAGATTGGTGAAGGATGGAGGTCCACAATCCAAGTCAGAATTGGGAACAGAAACAGAGAGCTTTGTACGCTTCGTAGCTATTCAGTGGACACCGAAAGCTGTGACTACGAAGGAAGTCGAGAGAGAATCCGAACGTGATCCAGAACTCATGGAAGTAAGAGAATTCATACAGGAGTGGACAATGGGACAAGTATACTCACAAGGCTTAAATTCCTATTAGAGACAAACTTTGTTGCATCGGACAGTATGTATTAAGAGGTTGCAGATTGGTGATACCGCAAAGATTGAGACCGAAGATCGTATCCTTAGCGCATGAAGGACATCTAGGTATTATTGGTACCAAGCAAAACCTCAGGACCAAGGTATGGTGGCCAGGTTGTGATAAAGACGCCGAGAAATTTGTTAAAACTTGTCACGGATGTCAAATCACAAGTAGGAGTAATCCGCCAGAACCGATCCGGAGTACGCAACTTCCGACTGGACCATGGATCGACGTAGCTGTTGATTTTCTTGGACCTTTACTGACGGGTGAATCAATTATGGTAGTGATAGATTACTACAGCAGATACTATGAGTACGTGGTGTTGAAGTCCACAACCACTGAAAAAACAATACAAGCATTAGCAGAGATATTCGCAAGATATGGATTACCTGTTACATTATACTCTGACAATGGTCCACAATTCATTTCAGAGACATTTGCAGAATACATGAGGACCACGGGTATCCACCATTATAAAGTAACTCCAAAATGGCCGCAAGCCAATGGAGAAGTAGAGAGACAAAATCAGTCCATTGAAAAACGATTGAGAATTGCACACGCAGAGGGACAAAATTGGCAAGAAGCATTGCTATCTTATGTGGCTATCTATTGAGCAACACCTCATGCAACCACTGGAAAAAGTCCTGCAGAAGCATTTTTTGGGAGAAAAATCTGCACAAAGATGCCAGAAATAAAGGAAATCCGAGACGACCAGGAGATGAGGGACCACGATGCTGAAAAGAAAGGTGCAGCAAAGCTATACACAGATTCGAATCATGGATCCAAGTACTCAGACATCATGCCAGGAGATAATGTTCTAGTGAGGCATGAAACTGGTGGTAAGCTAGACACACCTTATTACCATCAACCCTATACTGTCGTATCCAGAAGTGGCAGTATGGTGACAGTCAAGTCTCCGACTGGAGTCCTGTATAAGAGAAATGTCTCAGGTGTAAAAAGGTACCAGTCCAGAGATACATCGAGCGAAGAGGTTGAAAGGCCTATACGAGATGCTGAAACTGAGAGACCTGATGATGTTCCAGAGGCAGTTACCAGCATTCCTGATGAAGTGACTAGAGCGCCAGAAACACCCGAAGCCATGGTGAGTAGTATTTCCGACGCTGAGAGTGAACAACCGAGAAGCGACGACAATATCGCAGGCAGGCCGAAACGAAACCGGAAAGTGCCCAAACGATACGAAGACTTTGTGCCATAGTTTTAATAAGAACTTTGGGACAGTATTTAATCTTATATCATACAGTGCATGTATGAATGCTGTAGGAAGTAAACTTTATGTAGTTGAGTTATAGTATTACCATTAGTTACGATGTTTGTATGATTCCGAGGGATATTGGTAAGTGAAGGTAAAGTTTATTTCTGATTAAAGGAGGGATGTCATGATAATGAATATGTATGAGATATACCGGAAGTCACGTGGTATGAGAGAGATAAGAACACAAGCAAGAGAACAAAGGAAACCGGAGAATAAAAAGACAACAGAGAAGTTTACCCGATAAACTTGTGTTTAATGTTTTATTAACTTCACATTTCGGGCCACAAATGTGACACTACCAACTTTCCCACACTGTATTAATTGTCCGCGATTGTTATATTGTGTGTGATAACACTACCAATTTTTCCACGGTCTTTATAAATGATTCCCTATAGCGCTACCAACTTTCCTACCCTGTTTAAATAATTCTCTGCTATTGCTATTTATTTCCCATGGTCCCTTATAAAGGTTTATATAGGTCAGCACAACCACAGGGGCTGAAGGGCTCAAACTGTGTTGTACATAAATCTTCTTTTCTTCTTTGGCTTGGCTTCGCGGACGAAGATTTATGGTTGGGTAATGTCCACATCAGCTGCAGGCTCATTTGTGGCTGACAAGTCCGATGCGGGACAGGCAGACACGGTTGCAGCGGTTGCAAGGGAAAATTGGTTGGTTGGGGTTGGGTTTTTCCTCTTTTGTCTTTTGTCAGTGAGGTGGGCTCTGCGGTCTTCTTCAAAGGAGGTTGCTGCCCGCCAAACTGTGAGGCGCCAAGATGCACGGTTTGAGGTGATATCAGCCCACTGGTGGTGGTCAATGTGGCAGGCACCAAGAGATTTCTTTAGGCAGTCCTTGTACCTCTTCTTTGGTGCACCTCTGACTCGGTGGCCAGTGGAGAGCTCACCATATAGCACGATCTTGGGAAGGCGATGGTTCTCCATTCTGGAGACGTGACCTACCCAGTGCAGTTGGATCATCATCAGCGTGGATTCGATGCTTAATTATGTTATAATTAGGTGCAAATAATTTTGATCAAATATTTTTGATATAAAATCCATTGATCAGGATTGAAGTCAGGTTCGCCATCACTCAATGTATCATGAAGTCACCGGTAGAAGGTAGAACAGTCCTAACCCCGGGGTTGCAAGTGTGAAAAGCCAAACCCCCCATTCCTATTCCAGGACACTGAACGGCCAATTTAGTGGGATGCAAGTGTGAAAGGGGCTATTGTGACTCTCCACTTTCTCTGACGACACTACTCTGCAGCGCTTCCATGCCGGACCATTTCTCTTCAGATTTTCTATTTTCTCCTTGGTTCTCCTTCCTGCATGCTCCAGTTAAAATGGTCTTGCATCACATTGTATGTGAAATTTTCCCGGGAACCCTCCCACGAAAAGGTCGGCCCGAGAATCTTTAACGGGTCCGTAGGGTAGGCCATGGCCCAGGGAAATTTTCCCGGGCCACCCTCTCCCGGCAGCGTGAAGAGCCGGTGAAGCCTTGTGACGTCAGCGCTTGCGCGCTGCTTCACGTCGGCGATTCAAATGAAAAGATACTCACCGCCAGAGAACAGCGGGCCACTTGGGCACGTCGCAAGGGCAGCACATGTGGGATGAATGGCTCTCCTTGTTAACCATGGTCCCTCATGCAGCTGTAGTTCTCAGAGTAGCTCCAGCTGCGGGAGAGATTATGGAAAACAAAGGCGGCCATTGTGCCGCTGTCGCGACGTGCCGAAGCCGTGGTGGGAGGGAGTTGATCTACCGACAGCTGGGAGGGAGGGAGCGGGCTGGCGAGAGAACAATGATGGGGGGGAAATCTTACTCCTGCGAGGTTGGGGGCGGGTCTCCCCCTGAATTGCCGGGGAGGGCATATTCCCAGGAATTTGGACTGTGGTGTGAAAGGCCCGGGAAGTCCTGAATTCCTTGGAAACTCTCCGGGACAAAGCAGGGTCACTGTTTGCCTGCGGTGTGAAAACGCCTTCTCCCCATCATCCTTCTCACATACATAACCCTGCTAAACTCTTTCCTACCTCTACTGTGTCCCTTTGTCACCAGCACTTCCCCTCCCTGACTTTTCTCTACTGTGCCTCTCCTTTCCTGTTGCCATTCCCCTTGCGTGCCCCATTCTCACTGAAATGAAACTGCGCCCATTTCTCCGCCTGATCCTGGCGCAAACCATCTGCCGAACGGGTTCACGAGGGCGGGTATGGGAATGATGGAGGCTGGACAAGTCTGACGGGGTGGGGAAAAGAAGCAGAAGCATAAAACTATTTGGATGCAATCTTTGAACCAGCCAATTACTTCAAAGCTTTGTTGTGAAAATGTAATCTGCACGAGAAATGACATGAACCTCCAAATCTTCCTGCTGGCTGAAACCGTTCGGTGCTCAGACCTCTGTAATGTTTCCCCCCTCGGACGGTTCAGGTAGAAGATTTCTCTGTGTGTGGACGAGGACATGAAAGAATGTACATCACAGTGAAATATGAAGCACAGTTTTGCTGCTGATTTCAACCCTGTTCTCTTCTCCTCGCTGCAGGCTCGGAGTCCAGGGAGAATGAGGAAAAGATTCCCTCTCTCAGGAATTGTATCTTTTCCCGACTTTTCCTCACTCACATACTTTGGCTTTCGATTATGCCGCTGCGTCTTTTTCTGTTTATTGGGACCTTGAACCCCATGCTCAACTTGTTGGCAAATGGCGATCCCAGGCAAGGTAACCGACATCGCTGAGTAATTGGCCCCACCCGTTCTCAAGATAGACCACCGCACTCCAGGCCCGTCCCATTCCACATGATCAAAACACACACTATATCTCAATGTACAGCAAACCCAAGTCCCAGTTCAAACATCATACAACAGAAAATATTACAGCACAAGATGTTGTGCCGGCCAATATAAACCTCAACAAAGTAAAACCTCCCTACCTCACATACATAACCCTCTATTTTTCTTGCATCCATATGCCTGTCTCAGGGCCTTTTTAACGTCCCTATTGTACCAGTTTCCACCACCACCCCTGGCAATGCATTCCAAGCACCATTATTCTGTGGGTAGAAAACTGACCCCTGAGGTCTCTCCAAAACTTTCCTCCGCTCGTCTTGTACTAATATCCTCTGGTGTTTGCTACTCTCTCCCCTGAATAAAAGGTACCCATTCCTCTCATAATCTTGTAGAACGTTCATTTTATTTTCAAAGTATAATTTTGCACTTTGCCGCTGCTGCACAACAGTGAATTTCATGACATGTTCATGACAGTAAATTCTGATTCTTTATAAGACCCCTCATCATTCTTTGCCACAAAAATAAAAGCCCGAGCTCTGTTAACCTTGCTTTAACAGAAACTTCAACACAATCCTCACACAGAATATACACATTCATCACATATACATGTCCGTGCCCCCTCATTAGGCACAAAGCAGGCCACTGCATTCATCATCATTTTGGCATTTTCTCTCTTCTACCCTGATTCCCTTTCCTTTGTTTCCATGCCCAATGTCACCCATCACTTCTTCCTTTACTTCCTTCCTTCCATCATTCATTCATCCCAACTTCTCATTCTTTATTTTCCTTCATGTTATTCCATTCATTTCTCACCGTTTTTACCCATCCTTAGTTTTCTTTGCTTTCCTTTTTTCTTTCTTTGTTTTGCTCTTTCCTTTCTTGCCTTCCATCCTTTCTTCCATTCCTCTTTTCTCTCCTCTCTTTTGTCTTTCCCTTTTTAAATTCCTCTTTCCATCTCTTCTTACTAATCCTTCCTTCACTTTTCCTTCCTGATTTTCTTTCCTTCCTATTTACTCTTTGCCAATTAATCATTTTATCAATCATTCTCTCTGTCTGTCTATCCATCCATCTATCTGCATGTGTATATAACACACACACACACACACACACACACACACACACACACACACACACACACAGTATATACCATGTCTGTTTGACTCTTTATCTCTGCTCTTTCTTTTACTTGACACATTTATTTATTACATTTTTTCTCCATAACTCTTCCACCCATGTCTTCCAATCGCGACTTCCCACTCTGATCCTCTCTCCCTCAAACTGTTCCCCATCCATGTGTAACATGATACCACCTCTTTCCTCTGTCAGTCAGCAGGTTTACAAACACCTTTGCCATCAGCCAGTTGTTTGCCATTTTCTTCAGTCCCTTCAGTGGGCTGATCCTGGACCGGCACAAAAGGAAAGGCTGCCAATTGAACTCAGCTGCAGGTAATTGAATGAAATGAAATCTCATCTTCATATTGGCACTGACATTTCGGTATATTGGTTAAAATGAACTTTGTGGCTAATGTTCAGCACCACAAATGAATTTATCACTTCACAATTCATTCAGGAGAATTTGGCACAGAAACCCATTGTGCCCTCCCTTTCTTTCTCTCCTCTGCCTTTTTCCCTCCCTCTGCTTCATCCTATATAACCAAATTGTCCTCCTCTTCAAATCTCCCATTCTTCCTTTCTCTCCCTGACAACAAATTCCTGATATTTTAGCATAGCTGTGGACAAAGACAGGAGGAGTTAAAATGGTGATATGTTCAATTAGGGAAGGGCTAATAATGATTGGATTTGGAGAGAAAATTTGGATGAGATGTTAAACTATGAAACCATAAGACATAGGAGCAGAAATAGGCTATTCAGCCCATCAAGTTTTCCTGCCATTTAATCATGAGCTGATCCCTTATCCCACTCAGCTCTGTTGCCTAGCCATCTACCCCACAACCTATGATACCTGACCAATCAATATCTGCTTAAAATACACCCAATGACTTGGCCATTGTTCTTGGTGAAAAGCACAGAAGAAGTATGGAGATGTTTATGGACCACTTTCACAGGACTCTGGATGGGTTTGTCCCACTGAGATAGGGAAATATGGTAGGATATGGTTGACAAAAAGAGATGAGACAGCTATTTATGAAGAAGAAGGAAGCATATGTAAGGTTTAGGAAGTAAAAGACGGGAAGGGCTTATGTCAGTGTGTACAGTAAAACATATGGAGACATGATAATACCACAGTGTTAAAATCTTTACAGAGGTCTACTGGCTAGCCAGTGGCGATTGTAACCCTATATTGGTGCCATTGAGGTACCTATATGCTCTAAAAAAGGCTGCCAGATTTTTAGAAATGTGTTATATCCCTTTCTGAGATTGTATGTGACCTTTTCAAGTGGGATGCAACTATTCATCTCCGAAGACCACCTATACATGAGTAGATGGGAGTCAGACTTCCATGTTATTGCTATGCATTTCCTGGCCACACACAGGGCAATTTCTGTGAATTTAATTTGAGAATTAGTTAGTGATCTACCAACCATGGTAATGTTCCCCAGAAGACAAAGCTCTGGGTCTACTGGGAAATGGGATGCTCATTTTTGTGTTTCTTTTTCTTCGTTCTTTCTCTGTTAATAGGATTTGTATAAAGGAGAGGGGGTGGAGGGAGGGGTTCTCTTGATGTTTTGTATTTGGTATGATTATTGATTGTTAAATATATTTAAAATGATAAATAAAATATTACAAAAAAAGATTAAGGAAACCTTAAGGCATTCTATGCATGCGTGAAGAACAGAAGAATGACTCAGGTGAAGGTAGGGCTGCGTAAGAGGGATCATAGGCCTGGAGGCAGAGGAAATAGGAGAGATCCAAAATGAATAATTTGCTTCAGTGTTTACCAGAGAGATGGACCTTGGTCAAGGTGAGGTCAGTATAGAATAGGCTTATGTGCTGGAGCATGTTGAGGTTAAGAAAGAGGATGTGCTTAGTCTTTTTAAAAAACATTTGGACTGACAGGTTCCCCAGGACCTTATTCTCGGTAACTACAGAAAGTGAGGGAAGAGATTGCTGGGACATTTAGCAATGATCTTTGCATCCTCTCTAGCTGTGTGTGGGTACTGGTGGACTGGACAATCATAATTAAAAAGTTAATAGGGAGATTCCTGGGATTATACACTAATGAGTCTTATGTCAGTGATGGGAACGATAGAATTCCTGTGCATTTACAAAAAGCATAAGAAAACTGAGGTCCTCCATCAGCCAGCTCCCCACCATGACTACCAGTCCCCCCACATCTCCATCGGGCACACAAAACTCAAAACGGTCAACCAGTTTACCTATCTCGGCTGCACCATTTCATCGGATGCAAGAATCGACAACGAGATAGACAACAAACTCGCCAAGGCAAATGGCGCCTTTGGAAGACTACACAAAAGAGTCTGGAAAAACAACCAACTGAAAAACCTCACAAAGATAAGCGTATACAGAGCTGTTGTCATACCCACACTCCTGTTCGGCTCCGAATCATGGGTCCTCTACCGGCATCACCTAAGGCTCCTAGAACGCTTCCACCAGCGTTGTCTCCGCTCCATCCTCAACATTCATTGGAGCGACTTCATCCCTAATGTCGAAGTACTCGAGATGGCAGAGGTCGACAGCATCGAATACACGCTGTTGAAGATCCAACTGCGCTGGGTAGGTCACGTCTCTAGAATGGAGGACCATCGCCTTCCCAAGATCGTGTTATATGGCGAGCTCTCCACTGGCCATCGTGTCAGAGGTGCACCAAAGAAGAGGTACAAGGACTACCTAAAGAAATATCTTGGTGCCTGCCACATTGACCACTGCCAGTGGGCTGATATCACCTCAAACCGTGCATCTTGGCGCCTCACAGTTCGGCGGGCAGCAACCTCCTTTGAAGAAGACCGCAGAGCCCACCTCACTGACAAAAGACAAAGGAGGAAAAACCCAACACCCAACCCCAACCAACCAATTTTCCCCTGCAACCGTGTCTGCCTGTCCCGCATCGGACTTGTCAGTCACAAACGAGCCTGCAGCTGACGTGGACATTTACCCCTCCATAAATCTTCGTCCGCGAAGCCAAGCCAAAGGAAGAATATCTCAGAGGTAGTTATCATGGCTTTGTGAATGGAAGGTTATGCTTTACAAGCCTAATTGATTTTGAAGATGTGATAAAACACATTGATGAAGGCATGGCAGCAAATGCAGTGGAAATGGATTTTATTAAGATATTATCAAACATTGCCATGCTAGACTTATTCAGAATGTCACCTATGGAACTTTAGTTGTATGAATTCAGAATTGGCTTGCCTGAAGAAAACAGATGGAATATATTCTGCCTGGAAGCCAGTGATGAGTGGGATTCCACATGGATCTGTTTGGGACCCTGCTCTTTATGATATTTACAAATGTCCTGGATGAAGAAGTGGAAAGACGGGTCCGTAAGTTTGAAGATGTCACAAAAATTGGAAGTTGTGAATAGTGTAGAATGTTATTGTGGATCATAGGTTATAGCAAGAGAGGGAACTGGAACAGCCTGTCAGTACAGGGTAGCCCTATGGCTGCTCCCCTCACTAACAAATATACTGCTTTGGATACTCTTAAGGGGCATGCCCTGGCATGGACAAGCCACTGTGGTCAGATCTCTGGCATGGAGCCTAGCCATGTTCCTAAGAGGGGAAGGGAGGAAAAAGGGCATGCTGTAGTGATAAGGGATTCACAAGTTGGAGGAACAGGTAAGAGAATCCCAGAGGGTATGTTGCCTCCTAGTTGCCAGTGTCTAGGATATCTTCGATCTAGTTCACTAAATTCTCAAGAGGGAGGGTGAACAGCCAGGGACATGGGTAGGAAGGGTGATGATGTCCTGAAAAGAGAGTTCAGGGAGTTAGATACAAAGTTCAAGGAAAGGACCTCCAGGGTTGTGATATCAGTATTGCTCTGCGAGCCAAGTGCTTTTAAGATTAAATGTAGGAGGATAAGACAACTTAATACATGGCTAAAGAGATGGTGAATGATGGGGCGCATCAGGACATTGTGATCTGTTTCAAAGGAGATGGGACTTGTACCATTGGGATTATTTCCATTTGAACTGGAGAGGGACTAATATACTTGCGGGAAATGCTGCTCCATGGGAAGTAAGCTAGATTGTAGAGAGAAAGGAACCATAGTGCCAGAGTAGATAGTCAAGACTTCATCCAAAGAGAGGAAACAAAGGATTATGCATGGGGGAATAATGTTTGGAGGTGTCTATTTTAATCCAAGGAGTATTGTACAAAAGGCAGATGATCTTAGAGCATGGATTGGCACATGAAATTATGACATTGTGGCCAGTAGTGAAATTTGGTTGCAGGAGGGGCAGGACTGGCAGCTCAATGTTCTGGGGTTCTTTTGTTTCAAACAGAAGGGGATCGATGAAAGGGGATGGTTGGCACTCTTAGACAGGGAAAATATCACAGCAAATATCAGAGAGAACAAATGCAAGAAAAATATGAGAAGGGAATCAAAAGGGCAAAAGGAAGACATGCTTTAGCAGATGAGGTGAGTGAAAATGCTAATGGACTCCGCAAATATATTAAGAGCAAAAGGATAGATAGTAAGGGATGAAATTAGTTCCCTTGAAGATCAGAGTTGTCAAATACTGGAATTGGTTGTCATCCAGCAGCCGGTTGCTGAATAAGTAGTTGTCGGCTATATATGGAGCCAGAAGAGGTGAGGGAGATCCTACATTTTTTTGGCTTATGTATGCATTCAGGAAACTGGCCCAGAGTCTATGCAGGTGAGGCAAACAAGCAGTGAG
Organism: Narcine bancroftii; assembly: GCF_036971445.1. Taxonomy (NCBI): domain Eukaryota; kingdom Metazoa; phylum Chordata; class Chondrichthyes; order Torpediniformes; family Narcinidae; genus Narcine; species Narcine bancroftii. Next base: position 384,031,305 of record NC_091469.1, on the reverse strand, counting down.
ATCCTTAAGGTGGACCAATGTTAAAATTTCAGGGGGACTGACAAATATATTCAGAATCAAGATTTTTTTGTCATGAAAAAGTCATGAAATTTGTGGAAACATCATAGTGCAAACATACATATTATAACCATCTTATAACTTAACCGTTAAAAAATAAAATAAAATAATAATAACAATAATAGAGCATGAAAAGTAAGGCAGTGTCTATGGTTCATTGATTATTCAGGAATCTGATGGCAATGGGGAAGAAACTCTCCTTGTGCCGCTGAGTGTTTGCCTTAAGGCTCCTGTATCTTTTCCTCAATGGTAGCAGAGTGAAGAGGATGTCGTCTGGGTGGTGGGGGTCTTTGAGGATAGAGGCTGGTTTTTTAAGACACCACCTCATGTAGATGGTCTCGATGGAGTGAAATTGGGTGCCTGTGATGTCACAGACCGAGTTAACAACCTGCTGGAGTTTATTCTTGTCCTAAAAGTTGGCATTACCCAGCCAGATAGTGATGCAACCAGTCAGAATGCTCTCCATAGTACACCTGTAGAAGTTTTGAGAGTCTTCGGAGACATACCGAACTTCTTCAGACACCTCACAAAGTATCACTGCTGGAGAGCCTTCTTTGTGATTGCATCAACATGGATGCTCCAGGACAGATCCTCGGAGATGTTGACACCCAGGAATATGAAGTTCTTGACCCTCTCCTCTACTAAAAAGATTGAAGGTATAGTGAACAGTGAGGAATGTTTGAAAAGTATGTAAAGGGATCTTGATCAGCTGTAAAAATGGAATGCAAAATCACAGAGGGAATTTAATGCTGACAAACGTGAAGTCTTTCATTCAAGGTAGCACATACATTGTAAATGGTGGGGCGCTGAAGAGTGTGATAGAACAGAGGGATCTGGGAATGTGGAAACATAATTCCTTGAAAGTGGTGTCACAGGTGGATAGGGTCATAAAGAGAGCTTTTGGCACACTGGCCATAAATCAAAGCTTTGAATAGAGGAGTTGGGATGCTATGGTGAAGATGTATGAGGCTAGATTTGGAGTATTGTGTGCAGTTTTGGTCACTTAATTACAGGAGGTATATGAATAACATTGAAGGAATGCAGAGCAGATTTACAATGATGTTGTCTGGACTGAGTTATAGGGAAAAGTTAAACAGGTTAAAACAGAGATACAGGCAATGGTTAAACAGATTATGACTATATTGGGGATCTGGTTCAAAAGAAGAGAGACGTATAGGCAACATGGAGGAAATGAGGTACTTAAGGAATATAAAATATGTAAGAAAACTCTTAAGAAAGGTATCAGGAGGTCTAAAAGAAGACCTAATGGTTTCTACAGGTATATTAAGAGCAAAAGCATGGTAAGGGACAAAATTAGTCCCCTTGAAGATCAGAGTGGTTGGCTTTGTATGGAGCCAGAAGAGATGGTGGATATATTAAATGTTTTTTTTTTCATCAGTATTCACATAGGAAACTAGCACAGAGTTGTGGGAACTAAAAAAAACAAACAATGAGGTTGTGGAACCTATAGAAATTAAAGTACAGATACATAATTCCCTGAAAGTGGTGTCACAAGTGGATAGGGTTGTAAAGAGAGCTTTTGGCATATTGGCCTTCATAAATCAAAGTATTAAGTAAAGGAGTTGGGATGTTAAAGGAGATGGGATTGTATAAGACATTGGTGAGGCCAAATTTGGAGTACTGTGTGCAGTTTTGGTCACATAACTACAGGAAAGATATCAAGATAGGAAGAAGATTTATTAGGATGTTGCCCAGACTTCAGGAACTGAGTTACAGGGAAATGTTAAATAAGTTAGCACTTTATTTCCCAGACCATAGAAGAATTGGGAGAAATTTGATAGAGGTATTGAAAATTATGAGAGAGATTGAGTCAATGTCGACAGGCTTTTTCCACTGAGTGCAGGAGAGATGCAAACCAGAGGACATGGGTTAAGGGTGAAAGGGGAAAAGTTTAGGGGGAACATGAAGAGGAACTTCTTCACACAGTGAGTGGTGGGAGTATGGAATGAGATGCCAGCTGAGGTTGTGAATGTGGGCTCAATTTGAACATTTAAGAAGAATTTTGACAAGTACATAGATGGGAAAGGTATGGATTGCAATGAACTTGGTGAAGATCGGTGGGACTAAGCAAAAAAAATGGTTCAGCACAGACTAAAAGGGCTGAAGGGGCCTGTTTCTGTGCTGTTGTGTTCTTTTGCTCTATAGTTCTATATTCCCTGGAGCATAGAAGAATGAGGGGTTATTTGGTAGTCTACCATGATAAAATGTTTTGAGCCATGGCTAGAATTAACTTATACCTGTATAAAGATCTTCATTTCGAAGACCATCACAATTGCTCCAAACCACTCAACTCTGCATCTCCTAGACATGCCACATATACTTCAGCTTTCAACACAATCATATCCTCTATACTGGTCAACAAGCTCAAAACCTGGGCCTCTGCAAACTCCTCAGTAATTGGATCCTTGATTTACTCATTGACAGATCATGGCCAGTATGAATCTGAAACAAAGTCTCCTTCTCACTGCCAATCAACACAGTTGCATCTCAAGGATGTTCTACTTACCCCCCCCCTCCCTTCTGTAACATAAGCCAACTTTATGTGCTTGTCTGTTCAGTCCTGATGAAGAGTGAACTCAGTAAAATTCCGATGGTTTATTTCCCCAGTAATGCTGAATGAACCAGAGAATGATTCAAAAAATGTTCTCTTGCCCTCACCGTCACGCTCTCCGTCCTCTTTTCTCTCTGTGCTGCTATTCCAGTGCTGTGGCTTCAGTACTTGAGCTTCATCTTCCTAGTGATCCATGGCACATTCCTTTATGGAAATGAAGCTGCATTCCTCACTATTGCGTAAGTAGACGGATAATAACAAAGAAATAAAACTGGTTTTTCGGTCCACCAAGTTGGTTCCAAACATTAAGCAACAATTTCCACTGTTAGAGAAGCACACAATACCACGACCCTTAGGCCCACCATTTACAGGCTGGCCATCAAGCACAAATTTACATTATTTCACGACCTTCATATTATATGTTCAACAATTGCCTGTACAGATATTTTTCTATGCAAAGTATTGTCAGTCCATTCAATATTTCATGACACGAGGAACAATAGTAGCTCACAGAACAATGGGATTTCCTCCACTAATTTCCCCTTTGACCTTCTCAACCACTTGGGATAATTTACCATTGCCAGTTTACCTTCCACATCCTCACATCTTTGTGGAAAAAGGAAAGCGGAGTCGCTGGAGTAACTCCATCCACTCACAGGGAGAGAGTGGAAACATCACACAAGTCAGCTTCCAACCAGGGTGACTCAATCTTTGCGGCAGGAGTTCTTCCAGCTGCTGCTTCTATCCACACATCCTGCAGGAAATCTAAGATCCAGATCCAGATCGGGTTAATTTAACCAAAACAAGGAGGTGAACTATCAAAAGCAAGAAAAAAAAACAAGAAAAAGAGGGGAATGGATTGGCCACTTTTCTCTGCAATCCCACATCTGACAATCAAAAATATTGTGGATTATTACCCCCATCTTCTATGTCAAATCCTTAGGTTGCCAATTCCCCAAACTCTCAGAAATATCTCCCACCGCATTGAAGACTTATACACATTGAAGCTCCACCTTGATCTTCCACATTGTGAAGAATTCTGCCATTGACCATGTCCTCCATCTTCATGTTCGACTTTCCAAAATGCAACTACTAGTAGAAATACCTGCATGCATCTGTTTAAAATGATCGACCCATTGAGTTAAACCTCTGTCCATCTCATAAACCACAATCCTACTTTTGTAACTATCTAGCCATCTCTCTTCATTTAAAAAAAATGCCTAGTTCTTTTGAAATATAGGATATATCACATATCAATGCACAAAGCTTTCATCAGGTGAGTTGAAAGTCAATGGAGAACCGAGGCCCGATCATTTTAAAACAGCTTGAGAACGAACTCCAGATAATTTTAAATGCAGCACCGGAAATGGGACGCATAGTATTTCTGGAGAGCACAGCACCCAGGTAAGTGATTAATGGTAGTACAGGTACAGAATCCTTTATCCGGAACCCTTGGGGAACAGCGTGTTCCGAATTTCAGATTTTTCTGGATTTCAGAACAAATACCAGCTGCCCCAGATTTAAGCCCAACAGAATTGTGCTGCCATATCCACCCCCTTCCAGTCATGCTGGCATCTCTCTCCCCATCACCCACCCGAGTCACACTGCCAGCTCTCCTCCTCCCCCACCCGAATCGCGCTGCCGTCTCTCTCCCCTTCCCCCCTGCCTGCCTGAGTCGCGCTGCCATCTCTCTCTCTCGCTCTGCTGTACCAGCACCAGGAAAAAAATGCCAGTTTTTGGAGCTTTCTGGATTTTAGATCTTCAGGTAAAGGATTGTGTATCTGTAGAGGATTCCACTCTGATTGGAGGCCTGTGACTAGTGGTGAACCTCAGGGATCAATGCTGTTCCATTGTTGCTTGTCATCAAGATCAATGATCCGGATGATAATGTGGGTAATTTTATCAGCAAATACATTGATAATTCTAAGATGGGCAGTGTAAAGGGCAGCGAAAAAAGCTTCTCAATCCTTGAAGTTGTATCCAAGCTGTAAAATGGCAGTTGGAATTTAATGCGGACAGTTTGAAGTGTTGCAAGTTAGGATGACGAACCAGTGTAGAACTTCAATGGTAAGCGGTAGGGAACTGTAGACTTCAGAGAGATCTGGGAATATAGATTGAAAGTGGCTTTTAGATAGGGGCAGAAAGAAAATAATTGCCACATTGGCATTCATAAATCAAAGCTGAATATAAGAGTTGACATGTTGGGTGAAGTTGAATGGGATGGTGCTGAGCCAAATTTGGAGACATTATGTGCATTTGTGTTCAGCTACCAACAGGATTTATATCAATGAAATTGACAGAGTGTGGAGAAAAGTCGCAAGGATATTGCTGAAACTTGATTGGGAAAGGTTGAAGAGGTTGGGATTTTATTCCAGAGGCATTGGAGAATGAGCGGTGATTTGATGGAGGTGTACAAAATTATGAAAGGTATAGATAATGCAAATACATTTTTCCACTGAGATTCATTTGGATATATAAGATGTTGGTGTTGGTCCATGGATGGGAGCAGTATGGGGGGAGAGGTTATGGTCAGAGGATGGGTCTATGCAGAATAACTCATTCGGGAACTATGCTGAAGGTTCTGGCTCTGTGCTGCGGTGTTCTATGGTTCTAATGGTCAATTCATTAATCCATTGAGTTGTCTGAAGTATTGAAGTGTGGAATATCACGAGTTTAATCCTTTGGACCTCTCTCTCCTCATGTCACTTCGGGAAGATATATGGCATTGTGCAGGTGCTGGCGGGTGTTGCCTGCCTCCTCCAGTACCCTTGCATCATCCTCATCAAGCATACTTTGAAAGGCAACCCATTGTACGTAAGTATCAGAAGTCTCTCCATGTGACCTGGACATTAGGCAGGTGGTGAAAAGATGGGGTAGGTTCTCACAGATGCTCATGCCTCTACCAAACCATGATGGAGTCAGTATTCTCCCACCTCCCAAACATGTGAGTGCAAGCCTGTCATTTTATAATACTTTTATATAATACAATTCCGATAATCCAGCCGGATATGATGGCACGTGATCATTCTGGACGACTGAATGCTTTCTACCCAAGCGCAATATTTCAAATTTTACACATTTGTATAAATGGGTGGAAAGCCGACATCCCGCAAAAGTCACAAATAGAATCCGAATACATACAGCTAGCATAGCATTGGGTGTAAATGACCAATATTCATGTATTTTTATTTTCCCCACATTTTCGCTCTGGTTCTGCCATGCATTCAGGACAATTTATAACAGCAACTTCAACTACCTATGTGCATTTTTTTGAGATGGGGCAGAAGCCATCTGTTTGGGAAACAAGTCCCATTAAAGAGATTGTGCAAACTCCACAAACACATGACAAGATGTCAAGATCAAACTCCGTTCATTGGCTCTCTCTAGCAGCGGTCCTACCTGCTGCGTTTCTGTGTTACTCTCTAGCAGGATGATGCAGAGCCATGGATGATGATATATCGGAACAATGATAAGTTGAGGTCTTTTGAAGCAGATGAGGACACTTGTGGAGCAGGCAATTTGCTTGGGGTGCATTGGGAAATTATTAACTGAAATAAAACAGTGTACAAATAAACGGGTGCTGCTCGGGTATGTTAAATGGCCATAGAGATATACGGCACAGAAACAGATCCTTCAGCCCACCTGGCCCATGCCAGCTTGCCCCACCTACTCACCACAAGATGTGTGATAAAATGGGGGAGGATATTTTTATAAAGATAGCAGACACACAGGGATACATTTTACTGGCGGGGGGGGGGAACACTTTAATTTTAACCTTAACCCATTGATAGATAAAAACTGGGAAAACAAATATAAATAATAAAGTACCCAAATTTACATTAAAATCAATGCATGATTTGAAGATAATTGATATATGGAGAAAACAACATCCAAAAGAAAGAGATTATTCAAACAGACACAAAACTTATTCTAGGATTGACATGTTCTTGTTGTCGGCTCAGATTCTGACCACTTACCCTTGTTATTGACAATTGATTTAGAGGATATTCCACTGAAAACATATAGATGGAGGCTAAACCCTTTATTGTTAAAAAGGCAGGACTTTCAGGAATACATAGAACAACAAATCAAAATATAATTCAAGACAAATACAAATTCGATAACAGACAAATTTATATTATGGGATGCAATGAAAGGCCTTTATTAGGAGGCAAATAATTAGTTACATGACTAAGATTAAAAAAGAATATAATCGGAAAATAGAACAGTTGGAAAAAGAAATAGTAACTATAGAAAAATATTTAATGAGAAGGGAAGATATAGAGAAAAAGAGAGAATTGGCAGAGAAAAAATTATAATATGAAACATTACAAATATACAAGTGTAGAAAAACCTTATGAAAACAAAGGTTATGAATTAGGAGAGAAAACCCACAAAATATTGGCTTAGCAACTAAAAACAGAACAAGCAACAAGAACTATTATAGCAACAAAGAAGGAGGATAAACAGATCTCATATTATAATCGATTAGAGATTAATGGAAAATTTATAAAATTTTATAAGCAATATAAACCGAAAATCTAGGGAAGAATGACAAAATAGATGAATTTTTGTCAAACATTGAATTACCCCAATTACAATTGGAAGGTCAAAATAAATGACTAAAACCCCTGACAATTGCAGAAATTCAGAATACATTAATGACATTACCAAATGATAAGACACCAGGCAAAGATGGATTCCCTACAGAGCTTTATAAGGTATTATAATCCATTAATTTCGCCCCTCTTGAAGGTAATGAAACAGGTGGAAGAGACCCAGATTTTGCCTGACTCACGTAAAACGCCAATAATTTCAAAAATGGGAAAAGATCCGCTGTCACTGGCATCATGTAGACCAATATCTTTACTAAATACAGATTTTAAATTCATTGAAAAATTACTAGTGAATAGATTGTCAGACTGTGTACCGAAATTAGTGAAGCTCGATCAGATAGGATTATTTTAAAAATAGAAGAATGGCAGATAATGTCTGTAAATTTATTAATTTAATCCTTACAGTGCAAATAAATAACACACTAACTGTGGCAGTAACTCTAGATGCAGAGCAAGCTTTCGATAGGGTGGAATTTAAAGTACCACAGAAATTCAAATTACTGCAAAAATTTATTAATTGGATTAGGGCACTGTATAATGGTGCTATGGCAAAAGTGGTAAATGGATATGTTTCAGACCACTTTAAATTGAGTAGGTCAACTAGGCAGGGATGCCCATTATCACCTTCCCTGTTCGCTTTGGCTATAGAACCATTGGCAGAGCTGATGAGAAAGGAATCTACAATAAAGGGAATAAAAGTAAAAGAGGAAGAATTTAAAATTAGTTTATTTGTGGACGATATTATAGTATATTTAACAGTCCCAGATAAATCAATAAAAAGGTTATATATAAAATTGAAAGAATATGGGGAGATATTGGGATACAAGGTTAATATTGATAAAAGTGAAGTGATGCCAATGAACAAAGTCGATTATACAAAATGTAAAAAGGAATCCCCTTTTAAATAGCAATCACAGGCTATACTTTACCTTGGTATCAGAATAAATAATAATTTAAATCATTTGTAGAAATTAAACTACTAACTGTTAATAACAAAAAATACCGGAAGATTTAGAGAAATGGAAAGATTTACCATTAACTTTAATAGGGAGAGTAAACTGCATCAAGATGAATTTATTTCTACAGCTACAATATTTATTCCAAACGCTACCAATTCCCTTGACAGGGGACTTTTTTGATGAAACTAAATAAATTAATAAGAACGTTTTTATGGAAGGGTTAAAAAAAAAAATTAAGAGTGGCTTTAGAAAAATTAACATGGATGTATAAACAAGGAGATTGTAGCTACCAAATTTCAAAAACTATTACCGGGAAGCACAGTTAAGAGATCTATCAGAATTTTATCAGATGGTAGAAAAACCGGATTGGCTCAAGATAGAATTATATAAATTAGGAGAAAAGGATCCAGAACATTTACTCTATAAATGGGATGAGGAATTGGTGCAACACAACAATTTACCAATGCTATATCATATACAAAAAATATGAAAGAGAATACATCTGGAATGAAAGATGATAAATTATTAAATATCAAAAATACTACTAATGCAAAACCCATTAATACCTTTTACAATAGACAATTTATTTTTTAAGGAATGGGCTAGAAAAGGAATTAAAAGAATAAAAGATTGCTTTTGGGGAAATAATTTATTAAGACTTGAACAGTTAAAAGAAAAATATGGAATATAACATGGTACAATATTTTCATACTATCAGTTGAAAACTTATTTAAAAGAAAAGTTGGGAACTAACCTAAGATTACCTGAGAGTAGCTGCTATGAAGACTTAATTACAGACACAATGATAGTAAAAAAAATTATCACAAACATGTACAGCAAATTGTTATAAAAAGAAAATGATGAAGCAATATATAAACCCAAAAAAGGTTGGGGAAAAAGATTTAAATATATGAATAAAGAATGAAACATGGAAGGAACTATGCACAGGAACTATGATTAATACAATAAATACTCAGTTTCGTATGATACAATGCAAATGGTTATATAGATTATATGTTACACCTCAAAAGTTAAAAGAATGGAATCCAACAATATCGAACAGATGCTTCTGTTGCAAACAAGAAATTGGAGCAACCTTGGAGACTATTTGGACTTATACAAAAGTGAAAAAATATTGGGAGGATTTAAACCTAATATTAAATAGAATTACAAAAAATAAGATAGCAAAAGATCTAGAAATCTTCCTGTTAAACAACATAAAAGACAAAGAATTAGGCCAAAAATTAGACAGGGTTCAAAAAAGATTTATTATGATTGCTCTTGCAGCAGTGAAAAAGTGCATAATGATAACTTGGAAAATGGAGGAAACCTTTAAAATATAGTAATGGTACATAGAAATGAACAAGTGTATTCCATTAGAAAAAAAAACCTACAATCTAAAAGACAAATATACTTTATTTGAACAAATTTGGGAACCATACATAGAGTATATTAGAAACCTCCAATTTCTAACCTCCATCTCTTAAAATGTTAAGATACAAGTACGAAAATACTTAAATATGGAATTTTGGATGACACAATTTCTTTTTCTTCTTTCTCTTTTTATTTCTTGATTTACGTTATAGGGGGTGGGGAGGTTGGGAGGAAGGGGGGACAAAATTAAAATGTCACTGTGTATATTTTAATGATGAATATTTGTATTTATTGTTATTGACGTGGTTCACGGTGAAGTATTAAATAAAAACTTATTAAAAAAAAGATGTGTAATAAAATGTCCATCAGGCTCCCCTTAAATGCTTGCTCCCCATCTTAAATCCATATCTGCACATTTCCAGATTAAGTTAATCTTTTGAATAACTGGGCAATCAGAACAGCAGGTAGGTATCTAAGTGTTGTATCATGTACAGTTCAGAAATGGCGTTCCAACTCTTGTGCATAAGTACAACTTTTACATGAAGTTCTAACTCTTGTGACCAAGGATATAAGAGTCGCTGAGCATTCTGCATGTAGCAGACCTCATGTACTGGAGCTTGGGCTCAGACAATTCATACTTGGCCGGTGGTGTAACTGTGTAACTGTCCATGTTTCCTGGTAACAATGGGATCATGAAAATAGAAAAGATAAAATGGATGCCCTGGGGTGGGAGGTGGGGGAGCTGGGGATGATGAGCACCCTGATTGTTCCTGCCTCTGAGCTCTAGGACCTGTTTCAGTGCCAACCTCCGGACATTGCTCCTTCTCGCTGTACTCCATGGGGAGTTCCACATCCCAGATGCCTGTGAGTCTAAAGGTTAATCCGCCAAAGTAAATTACTCTGCAGGGAGTCCACTGTTAAGAATCATGAACTTCATCTCAGGGGGACCCGCATGGAATGTCTTGTCACAGCACAAAAATGGGCCAGATGAACTGAGGAAACAAGCTGCCTTGACAGGAGGTAGGGTGCCAGAATGTATAGCGAATGTAGTGGAAGGGATCTGTACCATGAAATAAGTATTCATGATGAGCCAATATCATGAAGTGGAGAGATCAAGAAAAGGAAAGGAAGATGAGAATGGACAAGGAGATGGCAGGGTTGAAAATTGACAGTGAAAGCCATGACATTTTAACATGTTGAATGAGTTCACCGATACAACAAGCAACATAAAAGGAAAAGAGTTAACAGAGTGGCCCCAGCTAAGATGGTAATAAAGACTGTTTTGCATGTCCCAAGAAAAGCAGGAGCAGTGTTGACTTACATGACTGCCCATGTCTACTTGGATCTGGACAAAATGACAGGAGTTTGTCCAAGTGAGGAAGGGTACTAAAAAATGTACTGGCAGAGAGAAATCCAGGGACTGCTTAGGCTCTCTCAGGCATATCTCAGACTTCAGGACTCCAACTCAATTGAAAATTTTCAGGTAAATTGCATCATCTCTCCCTCTCTTGTTTGTATCAGAACTGATTAGTGTTAGATTCACACATGCATTTCTCTCCGGATATTTCCAACATACTTTTCATTGCACGTTTCGACATCAGGTGCGTTGCATATTTCACAACTTTAATTAGCCCATTGGTTTATACCCTTCTCTCCAAACCCCTGGTCTTGGCAGCTTGCACCCTGAATTGAGTTATCCAACTTTAGTTAGCTCGCCCTTTACTTTTCTCCACATCAAAATTGGCATCGCTTGTTTTTATTTAATCTATTCATTAATACATACATGACTCAATACATATTTTGCTGTTCTATCTAACAGATGAATATCACGTTCTTGGTGCTGACGATGTTGCCATTTGCCCATCCACTCAACGTTTACTATTGGTGCAGAAGGGAGAAAATCAACAGACTTGCTTGACGTGATGTACCAAGCAGATTCAGAGAGACAGCACATGCGCACAGAAGACAAGTCTGATGTAAGGGTCCTAGGGTCTTCGGTGCATGGGAGCTATTGATGGGGTGGCCACATTTCAGTGAGAAAGGCTCTTGGCAGAGGCTAGCAAGGATGGGTGTGCCAAGTGGTGAAAGATGGATTCAATGGGTACTGATGGATGATGAGGTGTGGATAATGGGAGCTTTTTCTTGATGGTGATTATGGCAGAAGGAGCTGGAGTGGAAGTGGGTTGGACTATGGGTGCTGGAGGTGGAGGTAATATGTCTGGGCTAGCATGGAAGAGGTATTTTCTTGGGTTCTAGTGTCATTGAGTTCTGGGGAGCAGTTCTATAGTCCGTAGGAGCTGTAGGAAGGGGTAGGGTGATTTTAAAGAACTGGTAGAGGAGGAATGGTGTCAGATGCAGTTAGGGATAGTGTGTGGAGTCAGTTGGGCATGGTGCAAGAGCTGTAGGACAGTGGGAAGAACTTCTGGAGAGGTGTGGGCCAATGGAACCTGCTGGGAAAGAGTGAGAACAGTTGGTTGAGATGAAAATCTTGTCTTCTCATGCAATTGTTGAGTTGGATTGTCAAAGAGGTAGACAGCATGGAAATAGGTCCCTTCACATTACTTATCCATGCTGACAAAGCAGCCTTCATTAACGTCCAACTTACCTGTATTTTGGCCAAAACCCTCCACACCTATCTATGAACTGATTTAAGTGATGTTTACATACTGGAACTGTACCTGCCTCCAACATTTCCTCTGGTAGCTTGTTTATTTTATCCAATAATTTCTGTGTGAAAAAATCTTTTCCTCAGATCCCCTTTAAATATTATCCCTCTCATCTTAAACCTATGCATTTTACTTTATACTCGCAAGCTTTGCAGAAAAGACAGTGACAATCTACATTATTTATTCTCCTCATGAATTTAAAGGTTTCTTTTAATTCACCCCTGAGCACCCAATTGAGCATGAACAGTCCCACTCCATTAAACCTTTCCTTACATCTCAAGCCCTGCAAATTAGGTAATGTCCCTGCAAATCTTTTGCACCTGCTTGAGCTTAATGGCATGCCTTCTCGAGTTGGGGGACAGAACTGCATGCGTTACTCCATGTGAGAAAGATCTTCTACCACTGTGACGTAATGTCCCAACCCTTCTATTCAATTGCCCAACTGATGACATTAAGCATGCCTTACACTACATCATATTCTGTCTCCCTTCATTCTACGTCAAGGCAAATATTATATGTTAACTGGATCTTGCTGTTATAAAATACTGACCTGAATTAACTTCCCAAAATCCATCAAATCAGAGTTATTTGAATTAAATTTCCCATCTTCTGTTCTTAACCTTCCTCTAACCTCTACCATCAGTCTAATTTTAGATAATTCGATTCACATGGGAGATGGCAGATATTGGAATCTGGAGCAATTCACATTCGGCTGGAGTAACTGACCAAGTCAAGCAGCATCAGCAGAAAAAAAAAAGAATTGTCCATGCTTCCAGCTCAAACACTTCATCAGGATTAATGTGTTACTAATTGGTTAGCTCTCTCTGAATACCCTATGTTCTAATGTCCAGGCCGCCAACTATGTGGAAATTTCTCAAAGGTCTTGCAAAAGCCTACTTCCCTGTCCCTGTCAATCCACTTGGATGCCTCTTTAAAATCCCCGGTCAATTTCATGAGATATGAGTTGCCACACAAAAAAATAATACTGTCTGTCCAAAATGACGCGATGCAAATAAAACATATCTCTCACAATCTACTTCAGTAAATTTCCTGGCATTGATGTTTGGCTCACTGGCCTCATGTTCCTTAATGACTCCTTGCAATCCTTCTTAGATGTATGTACAAAACTTGGCATCTTCCAGACTTAGGGATTCTCACCTGTGGCTAATGAAAACATAAAAATAAATTCTGGCAACAGTCCAGCAATTTCTGTATTTACTTCTTACAACTTTGAAGAATATAGTTGTGCAGGCCTCAAGATTTATGTAGAATTATATCCTTTGAGGCCACCAAACCCTCCTATTTTGTAAGGTACGCTTGTTTCTGGACATTACTGTTCTCTTCACTGAACTGACCAACCTTTGAATGCGAAAGAGGTATTAAGACCTATCCCCAATTTTGATAAGATGGAAAGACAGCACAGCAACAGCTCATATGCAATGTCTTCCTTGAGTTTGGAGAAAATTACAAGATATGGGCCCCATTCATGTTCTATTATCATAATTTGATTACTTAGGCAGGGTTTTCTATCCGATGTCCGAGAGCCGATACTCGATTCTTTACAATTTATCTGCTAGTGACTGCGTTTAGTGGGAGGGGTTAGATTAGTATGGGTTTTTTCTTCCTTTTTTTTCTTTTGTTCTATTTAGATAATCACAATTGTATTCCTCAATATTAGGATATGAGGTGAAATTCTTATAAGGACTTTTCACTTTTTTGAGAATTATATAAGCCAATGTATGATTTATGTATGATTCATGTTCTGTATTGCATTATTTAAACTATATAATTAATTAATATCTGAACAATATATACATACAATATTTCTCTCTATTAAAATTAATTTAAAAATTTAAAAGTAAAAGACCTATCCAATCCCAAATGGTTCCACTCATCAATTACCATCTGAATCTTTGAAGATGCTTCCTCTTTCCCTAGTTACTCTTTTACTCTTAATAGATATAAAAATGCCTTGGTTGGTCTTTTACCTAATCTACTATGGCTGATTTTGCCCTCCAGATTTCCTTCTTATGTGAACCCCAACATGCCATTTACTTCTTTAGGAACATGTTTTATTCCACCTGTATGTACCAGATATCTGCCTTCCTTTTGCAGACTAAATACCTTAATATCCCTGGTTAACTACGGTTTCCTTGTCTTCCAGGTTTGCTCTTCATTTTAACCTGAATGCACTACCATTGAACCCTTAAGTCTTCCACTTGCCAGACATCTATTTTCCTGCTGATCTCAATCAACCTCTGTAAGTTCCTCCCCAATGCCTGAGATGATCTTTCAACCAATTTATTCCATGACTGATTTATATCTAATAGAATAATGGTGTCTGGTCATTAAAATTTTCCTCCACTGACTCTTGAATCACTTACCCTCCTCATTTACTTAGAGAAGTGGAGTGTTCCCCCTTCACTGGGGACATCATCCATGCTTTGCTTGAGAAAAGTAGTCTGGATAGAAATAACAAATACTACAGTATCCCCATTTGATCCCTTAGAACAACTCCGTCCTGGTCAGTAATTGTGAAGTGAATATTGCCAACTGTGATAAATGTCTTAATTCCACACCAATCTGTGACATCTGCATATTTATTCCTCTAATCCCTATGTCTTCAAACCCACCTTCCCCGCAATAAATCAAATCTCAGAATATGTAATTCTCTCTGTGTGTGTCTTAACTGCCAAATTAATGCCTGTTCTTCATACAATACTTTTTTCAATAAATTAATAACAATTATTGGTTCTGATTGCATTCCTTTGTACCTTTGGACAACTGCCAGATTTTATTCATGCACATTTTATGATACTTTTCAATCTTTACATCCATTATGCTTTTTGTCTGGCGATAGGTGCCCTGCAGCAAAATTGACAATTGAAATAAACCAACGTCTGATAACTTCAGGGTGCAGCTCGGGTCTATATTTGAGCAGGGAGTTCCTTTCGTCCAAAGGCACATTCTGGGGCAAAGGCTGAAGAGCATGTACTTATAGTTCAGATAGTTCCAGACTTGTGGGCAATGTTTACAATGCGCATGATGTTAATAAATTAGGGAAAATATCACAAATGTGCGCTAAACAGGTAAGACCAGAGGGCTGAGGTGATACGAATGGAAAGGCAAAATGGGAAAGGTCTCATCATACTGATGAGGTTGTATTATACATCACCCAATAGAGGGCAGAATTAGAGGAGCAAACCAGTAGAGAGATAGCAGACAGATGCAGGAAACAAAGTTGTGATAGTGAGAGATTTTAGCAGTTGGAGATTTTAATTATCCACATATTGACTGGGACTCCCATATTGTAAACGGATGGATGGCTAGAAATTTGTTAAACGTGTTCAGGAGAGTGTTTTTAAATCAATATATAGAGATTCCAATGAGAGAGAGTGTGGTACCAGATCTCCTATTTGGGAACAAGACGGGAAAGGTGACAGAAGTATTTGTAGGGTAAAATTTTGGGTCCAGTGTTCATAATGTCATTAGTTTCAATTTAATTATGGATAAAGATAGGTCTGGGTCTTGGGTTGGAGAAAGGCCAATTTTGAGGAAATGAAAAAGGATCTAGACTGCGCGGAATGGGATAAGTTGGTTTTGGGCAAGGATGCGAGAGGTAAGTGGAAGGCCTTCAAAGGTGAAATTTTGAGAGTACAGAGTTTGTATGTTCCCTGTTGGGGTTAAAGGCAAAGTAAACAGATGGAGGGAGCCTTGATTTTTTGATGGATATTGGGGATCTGGTTCAGAAGAAGAGAGAAGAATATAGGCAACAACAGAGCAAATGAGGTACTCGAGAAATAAAGAAAATGCTGAAAGAAAACATGAGGTTGCCTTGGCAGACAATGCAAAGGAAAGTCCTCAGAGTTTCTATGGGAATACTAAGAGTGAAAGCAGCCTCTATTCTTAAAGACCCCCACCATCCAGGCAATGCCCTCCTTTCTGTGCTACTATTGGGAAGGAGGTTCAGGAGCCTAAAGACAACCTCTCAGCAGCACAAGGACAGCTTCTTCCCTGCTGCTATCAGATTCATAAATAATCAAGAATCAGAGACACTGCCTTACTTCTTGTGCAATTATTGTTTTTTTATAATATTTACTGTTGTAAGATGGTTTACAATATGAATGTCTACACCATGACGCTGCTGCAAACACCAAATTTTGTGACTTGTTCATGACAATAAATTCTAATTCTGATTCTGAAAAGGATAGGAAGGGACAAAATTGGTCCCCTTGAAGATTAGAGTACTCGGCTATGTATGGAGCCAGAATAGATCTTAAATCATGCTTTTGCATCAGTATTTATTCAGGAAACTGGCACAGAGCCAAGGGAAATAAGGGAAACAAGCAAGGAGACCATGGAACATACATATTAAAGAAAAGGAGATGCTGGGTACCTTAAAGCAAATATGGGCAGATAAATCTCCTGGGCCTGACAAGATATTCCCACAGACCTTGAAGGAAGCTAGTGTAAAAATTGTAAGGGCCCTGGCAGAAATATTTAAAATGTCCTTAGTCACAGGTGAGGTGCCGGAGGATTGGAGGGTAGCTCACGTTTTGTTCCTTTGTTTAAAAAAGGCTCCAAAATTGACCCAGAAAATTATAGGCTGGTGAGCCTATAATAGGTTACCTATTGGAAAGTGTCCTAAAAGATCAGATATATAGGTATTTGAATAGCCAGGGACTGATTATGGTGTTCATCATGGCTTTCTGCATGGTAGATCGTGTTTAACCAAAAAAATTTAGTGTTTTGGGGAGGTGAACAGAAGATAAGGCTGGGATGTTGTCTACATGGATTTTAGTAAGACCTTTGATAAGGTTCCACATGGGAGGTTCATCAGGAAGGATCAGACACTAGGTATCCATGGAGAGGTTGTAAACTGGATTTGAAATTCATTGTATGGGAGAAATCAGAGAGTGGTAGTGGATGATTGCTTCTCAGACTGGAGGCCTGTGGTTAGTGGTGTGCCTCAGGGATCGGTGCTAGGATCATTGTTGGTTGTTGTCTATCTCAATGATCTGGTTGATAATGTGGTAAATTGAATCAGCAATTTTGCTGATAACACTAAGCTTGGAGGCATTGTGGACAGCGGGGAAGGCTTTCAAATCTTGCAGAGAGGTCTGGACCAACTGTAAAAATGGCCCAGAATATGGCAGATTGAATTTAATGCAGATAAATGTGAGGTGTTACATTTTGGAAGGACAAACCAAGGTAGGACATACAGAGTAAATGGAAGAGCACTGAGGAATGTGGGGAACAAAGGGATCTGGGATTCCCTGAAAGTGGTATCACAGATAGATAGCATTGTAAATAAATCTTTTGTTATCTTGGCCTTCATAATCCAAGTATTGAGTTTAGGAGTTGGGATGTTATGGTGAGTTTGTATAAGACATTGGTGAGGCCAAATTTGGAGTGTTGTGTGCAGTTCTGGTCACCTAACTAAAGCATTGAAAGAGTGCAGAGAAGATTTACTAGGATGTTGCCGGTGTGACAGACTTGTATCATTATTAATCTTTGTTACAATATATATTTTAGAGAAGTTACTGGATGGATTGGAAACAGAGAAACAAAAACACTTACACACAGAGAACACCATTTTGAGAGATGGTGTCTCCTTTTTCCAGCTGTAAACAAGCTTGTAACATTGTTCAATTGGAAGTGTGTTTGCTCAAAGAGACTGCTTGCCTGCAACTTCAAAGCATTAGCAGTTTGATTATTGTAATCTATTGAAACCTGGAACAATAATGTTTACTTAGAAAGCCATTAGGTCAAAGAGAAGACCATCTGCTTGTTGACTCTTGCTTCTGAAAAAACTTCAGAGGCAACAGTGATGTCATGTCATGTGATAAAGGCACTTCAAGAAAGCATATTTAATGTTATGAACCAGATCATCTGAAGCCAGGGATGCAGTATCCTTTGGCGAGTGTAATGGAGGATTTAGACTAGCTTATGAAAGAAGGGATGCAGTTGCATCT
This sequence comes from Narcine bancroftii, assembly GCF_036971445.1. Taxonomy (NCBI): domain Eukaryota; kingdom Metazoa; phylum Chordata; class Chondrichthyes; order Torpediniformes; family Narcinidae; genus Narcine; species Narcine bancroftii. Next base: position 384,013,086 of record NC_091469.1, on the reverse strand, counting down.
GAAGACATAATCTAAATTCCACCATGGGGCCCAGGATGCAGTTGAATAGGAAGACATTATCTAAATTTACAATATGGGGCCCAGGGATGCATATGAATCAGTAGACATTATCCAACTTCCACCATGAGGCCAAGAGATGCAGTTGTCTTTTGTTGGTCTCAGACTGTCAGGAGACCTTGAAGAAAATTAAATCATTTGTTCAAAGAGATAAGATCTGAAGTAGACAACTTTTGGGTAATATAAGCCATGGTCCCACTGCTGAAGTTTGAGACTCTCCAAGAGGTGGCAACATCTCTCAGCAAGAAGAAGAACTTCAAGATTCCAATCAACGTCCTGGTCCGGGAAGGTGGAGAAGCTGCTACCGGCGCCCAGACAACCTACTACGTGTGCAATCGTCGCCTCGTTTTGGCAGTTGGGACCAGTCCAGGCATTGATAAGTATAATTGGGAAGGGCTTACATATTGTGTGAATTTCAGCCTTTAGATTTAGTAATAAAGCCTTGCATAAACTAAACTGCTCTCGGGGTGTGTGTGTGTGTGTGTGTGTGTGTGTGTGTGTGTGTGTGTGTGTGTGTGTGTGTGTGTGTGTGTGTGTGTGTGTGTGTCTATTTTCTTTCGGTAGCTCAAACACTGTGACCAATCTAAAACGAACAAAATGAGAGGTATAAGTTTACCCAAGACAGCGAGAAAGGTGCTGTTATGCTTTCCTTTGTCAGGGAAGGAACATTGAAGCAGTGGCTTCGAAGAAAAGGGCCACTTCAACTGTCTCTCTTGGTCAAGAGAGAGCAGTACTATTGTGACCATTGTAATGGCCACTTTGTTTAACCCTTGTCTGGGTTTGTGAACTCATCAGGGAAATCACAAATTCTGCAATCTCCATGCAAGAGAGAATTGTAAAAAAAGTAATTTGTATGAAGAAATATTTATCTGAAAGCAATTCTACAAGAATTTATGTTTTGAGAACTTTTGAACAACAGTTTAAAGACTGAGTTTCAACACAAAAAATCTTTAAGACTGAACTTTAAATTTGAATGATCTCTTCAAAATTGTGCCTAAACTGTAATGGTTTGAGATCTCTCTCTCTCTCTCTCTCACACACACACACACACACACACACACACACACACACACACACACACACACACACACACACACACACACACACCACACACACACACACACACACACACACACACATTTTCGCATAGTGGGGTTAAGTTTAGAGTTAAGTTAGTCTTAAATAAGGAGTGGAGGAGCAAGATTGTTTTTATGAAATAGATTCCTGAAGTGTTTGGAAAAGAGAATTTTGAACACCCTATTGCGATTGAAAGACCACACAGATCTCTTAGAGGAAAACTACTTCCAAATCAAAAGCCACGCTCTGTGCTAATTAAGTTTCTTAGATATCAAGATAGAGAGAAGATTTTTAACCCTGGTGGTGGAAGGGACAAGAGCAAGGAAAGCCCCTCGAGTATGAAGGGGTAAACTTTTGTTTTACCCTGATGTAAATGCAGATTTATTAAAAAGAAGAGAATTTAATCCAGTTAAGAAGACACTTTGGGGAAAAGGATATCGATTTGTATTGCATCATGCTGCAATCTTGAAGATTTTCTTACCTGAAGGTGAAAAGAATTTCTTCTGAAGTGTTTGTGCAAGATTTTCCAAGAGCCTAGATGGAATGAAGGATTAGAAAATCTGTTGCTGCCTACTGTCCTAGATGGACCAAATAATTCAGAATAAGGCCGACTCATTTTAAGTTGGTTTTTGGAAAATTCTTTATGCATGAATTAAATGATTAAAGATTAAATGATGAATGTACCAAGGGGATTGGGGAGGGGAGATGAGGCTCTAACTCCTACTGGATTGTGTGTTTCTGGTTGCAGCCTGTAAGGGAGGTAGTGTTGTGTATTATTTAAACATCACTTATTGGTGGGGGGGGGGGGTGGTATTCTGTTTATATATAGTTACAAATATTGGAATAAGTATTCTTTAACTGTAAATCTGTTTTCTTTTTTATATCTAGATTGCCGGAGGAAGTATGTGCTGACACATTGGATATTGAGTAATGAAGTTGGGGGAGGAGGGTTCACAGGCAGAGGTGGAGGAAATAATGATTTATTAAGATGGATAATAGAGTGAAATTTGTTAATTTTAATGTTAATGGGTTAAATGAAACGATGAGAGACAGTGTCTTATGAAAGCAGCCTTTATCCTCAAGGACCCCCACCACCTTGGCCATGCCTCTTCATTCTGCTACCATCGAGAAAAAGGTTCAGGAGCCTGAAGATGAGCATTCAGCAGACAGAATATTAAGTGTTGGTCCTTCAAATTTTGGGTGGCCTTAGTTTAGCAGTACATGAGGCCATGATCAGATATGTCAGCGCAGGAGTGGGACACAGAATTGAAATGGTTTGCCATTGGGAGATCCCTGTCATTGATGCGGACAGAGCGAAGGTGCTCAATGAAGTGATCTCCCAGTCTGCGTCCAGTTTTTCCGATGTGGAGAAGGTCACAAGAACTCGCCTCAGTCACATGTCAGGCAGGGCACTTCCAATATTATGGCGTCCATTGAAATTTCCTGGGTCTCGAGATCAACATAAAATGGACAACCTGACAAAGAAAGAGGGCGTGGAAAAGTTGGATGGAGACTTTACAGATTAACTCATTAAATGGAATAAGCTAAGTCTAAACTCCTGAATAGTTGGATCCTCAAGTTATGTGGAACTATAACTAACGTAGTGTAAGAGCCACAAACAGTAAATCCCACCTGGAAAGGATTTTTTTAAAAATTATAATCAAGCATTCAAAACCATTAAGTGCAACAGGTCATTGAAAATGCATTTTCTGCATTCACACTTGGATTTTCTCCCTGCTGATCTTGGTGCAGTCAGTTACGAACATAGTGAAAAGTTTCGCCAGGACATTGCAACCATGGAAAAGCAGAATCAAGGCAACTGGACTCCATCAATGCTGGCCAACTATGCTGACACGAGAGGCATCAGATGCTGAGTGCAAACGAAAATCAGCAGCAATACATGTTTAGGTCAGTTAAACTAAGGCAATGTATCAACATCATTATGTGAATGAACATGCTAAATTCAATAACAGTTAATTTAATGTTTTTCTAACTTCCAAGATGATACAGCAAATCTGAAATTGTCTGTGTTCAGCTTGTGCAGTCTATCATAATCATAATCCCCATTTTTTTCAGGAAGCAAACCTTTTGAAAAAAAATTGTTTTCCACACTTATTTCCCAATCAACTAGTATATCCAAATGAGCCAGTAGATAAGGAGACCCTCTAGTACATCATCCTCCAGTCACAAGCAAACACAGCCACCTAAACCCCATTCCATTCTGCTACTTTAGTCCTTAGGCTTGCAAGCACCTTCCCCATATTACAACTCCCTCATCAAAATGTCAACAGTCACTAATAATCTCTGTGCTAATTAAGTTTCTTAGATATCAAGATAGAGAGAAGATTTTTAACCCTGGTTAAATAATAATCCCTCCAGGCCCACACTATCCACACTATCCATGTCCCCAACTCCACCAGACCCCAGCGTTAAACCGAATCCTAACCTGTGCCTAAACTTTAAAATTAACTGAACTCTAACCTGTACCCCAACCTTAAACCTAGCACTAACCTTAAACCATGAACCTAGCCCTACCTCACAGCCTCAACACATTACTTTCATGCCTCAATCAAGCACATTCACCCCCACCTCATCCTACCTACTCCCAGGTTCCTTTAGGCCTCCAGCTCCAAATCACAGGTGGACACAACCACTCCTTAAACCACAACCCCCACCCAAGTTTGTCCACAACCACTTAAAATCCTTCTCAGCCCTTGCTCTCCCCTTAGGTCTCGGCCTCTAATTCCTCAAACCCAGAGGGGCACACACTAACATGGGTACCTTCACTCCTTGGGCTCCTGACCACAGTTGGACATTGCCCACCAAACCACAATCCCTTCACAAATAGGTCCAAAATCATTCACAAACCCTTCAAGTCCCACACCTACCTCATGGACACTTGCAGCAAAAATGTCCAAACCCAGTGGGGAGCATAAAACCACCATCTGCTACTCTGGAGATGCTTTAGGCCTTGGGCTCATGACTGTAATTTGTCACTGCCTCGAACCACAGCCCCCTAATCATTTAAAATACTTCCAGACCCACACATTTCCCCATTGGTCCCTACTGCCAACCAGTAGGGGGCAGACAATCACAACTAATGAGAGACCAACTAAAATTTAGAATCAAAATGTAAGACTATACATGCTTGGCAGTTCATTAACAGCCTCAAAGAAAAAGAAGAGGGAAGCCCTGATCCTAATAAGGGCCAGGAACAGGGTGGGTAATGAAGGGATGGGCCAACGCAAAGTGTCAGTTTATTTTTTTAAACATACAACATGATAACAGGCCCTTCCAGCCCATGCCACCCAATTAAACTATAACCTCCACACATTTTGAAGGGTGGAGGAATCCGGAGCACGAGAGATTATTATTGCGGTCCTTGCATATTGACACTCAAGTGACATCCTCCTCATTGCTTTTGTCTTGACAAATCCCATGACCAAGGCCGACAAAAGACTTCAGGATAAACTAGGACCCCAACTTGAGTCCAAGAAAAACCAGACAAAATTACACTTCATCTGAACTTAAAATTGCTTAGACCCAAATTAAATCTTTTTAAAAAGGCAAAGTTATGATTAATGTGACGTTTACAGACACATCACATCCCACCCCACAATTGAGACAGCCATTAAACGGATAGACAATAACCTCACCAGGAAGGAGAGACAGGCTCTGGGCTAAAGGACAATGAGGAGATAATTATAAAACCAGAGGAAAGGGAGAACAGCATTGTTATCATGGACAGGCAGCCAGACAATTAAACAACACCGAACACTACACTAAACCTATAGAGCCAATCCACAAAGAAACACAGGAAGAGGTTAGGTATATTTTAGAAGGCCTGAAAAAGCTAAATAAGTCAAGCAGAAATAATGAGACTATCTAAAGGGGATACCATCTCAGGAAAGGAAATTCTACTTTCTGCTCAAAATAGACAGTGTCTGTGGGGGTCCTTCCAGGGAACCCTTTGTATCAGATTGTGGTAGTGAATCCTTTAGGTTCACAAAATACAGGAGGAGAAGTGGGCCAATCAGCCCATCGAGTCTGTTCTGCTATCATGAGCTGATCCATCTGCCCGCTCCCTGGCCTTCTTCCAACCCATGATGCCCAGACGAATCAAATATCTCTGCCTTAAATACACCCAATCACCTTGCTTCCACAATTTTCACAGACTCATGAGGCTCTGGCTAAAGAAATTTTTTGGCATCTATGCTTTAAAATGATGCCCTTTTATCCGGAAGTTGTGCCCTCTTGTCCTAGACTCTGCTACATGGGAAACAACCTTGCCACATTTACTCTGTTCAAGCCTTTCAACATTTGAAATGTCTCAATGAGGTTCCCCCCTCATCCTTCTGTACTCCAATGAGTAAGCCCAAGAGCGGACAAACTGTTCCTAGTAGCAATGTATATTGGCTCGTCAAGTTAAATTTATTGACTCGTCAAGTTAAATCTGATTGTACAAGTACATCCTGACAAGTACCTCATTTTCTCTATCTGCTATACACCTCTCTCTTCTTCCAAACCAGATCCCTGATATCCCTCAAAAACCAAGGTTCCCTTTGCTTATTAACTTTGCCTTTAATCCTGACAGAAAAATACAAACCCTGTGCTCTCAAAATTTCATATTTGAAGGTCCTCCACTTACCTCGCACATCCTTGCCCAAAAAAAACCTAACCCACGCATTCTTCATCCTGTCTAGTGTGAAAGGAAAATTGTCTCAACACTGGTGTCAGATGATGTTATCTCATGCCAGGGATTGACTGCCTCAACTACTTGTGCAACCCCCGGCGTCTGGAGATGCCAGCATTGCAATCAGGCAAGTCTAGGATGTCAATTGCATTGTGGAATTGAAATGACTCAAGTTTTCGTGTGAGTGCAGGAACGTTAAGGAAGAAAAGATTAAATTGAAGGTATAAACTTTGCCTTGGGAAAGTGTTACGGGAGGGAGGGGGAGAGAGAGAGAGAGAGAGAGAGAGAGAGAGGGAGGAAATAAATAGCAATGGTGGACAATTTTTAAACAGTGTGGAAAAGTTGGTGGTGCTATAGTGAACAATTTATAAATATGTGGGAAAAAGCGATGGTGGACCTGACTTCCCAAAATGCTGCGTGGCAGAGAAATGAATGTTCCGTGCATACAGCTGGGCATACAGCCCTTTCTCTGCCACATGGAATTCTGGGAGGGCAGGTCCGCCATTGCTTTTTCTCACAGTATTTCTATATTGTGTGCGATAGTGCTACCAACTTTCCCACACTGTTTAAATTGTGTGCCATAGCGCTACCAACTTTCCACTATTGCCATTTATTGCTAGCACTTCCAAAATGCACAATAACAATAGGGGCTGAAGGACTCATACTGTGCTGTACATGAAGCTTAATTATGTTATAATCAGGCATGATTAATTTTGTTCAAACATAAGATCATAATAGATTGATCAGAATTTAGGGCAGGCCCATTATCCTTCGACGTGTCATGACATCACTGGTAGAAGGTAGAACAGTCCTAACCCCAGGGATGGCACCTTGCAGGTGTGAAAGTGTTCAGTGACCCAGTTAGGAGTGGTCAAATGTGAAAAGCCAAACCCCCATTCCTATCCCAGAACACTGAATGGCCAATTTAGTGGGAGGCAAGTGTGAAAGCACCTTGAGAGTGGCAGAAGGCTGGCAAGAATAGGAGGAAGCTAATGAGAGTGGAAGTGAGCTAGTGAGAAAGGAAGGGGAATTGTGAGAGTATGAAGGTAGAAGGAAACTGGCGAGGGTGGATAGCAGCTGGTGAGCATAGGAGGGATTGGTGAGAGTGGGGGGCAGCTGAAGAGATTGGGAGAAAGAGCCGAGAGTGGGAGGAGGTTGTAGAGAGTGGGAGCACGTGGGTGAGATTGGCAGAGGGCTGGGAAGGAACTGGCGAGAGGGGGAGGCAGGGGGCAAGAGTGGAAGTGAGTTGGGAAAAGTAAGAAGGAGCTTGTGAGATTTTGAGGAACATAGTGTCAGTGAGAGGGATCTGGGGATAGTGAGAGGAAGCTGGCAGAGTTCAAGGAGGCTGCAGAGTGGAAGCAGGTTGGCAAGATTTGCAGTGGGCTGGAGAGAGTTGGAGGCAACATGCAAGAGTGGGAGCAATCTGTCAAGTGTGGGTGGAAGCTGGCGAGAGTGGAAAGGAGTTGGGGAGAGTGGCAAGTGTTGGGAAGCAGGGGCAAGAGTGGGAAGGAACTCCTGAGAGTGGCAGAGGGCTGGCAAGAGTAGGAACATGCTAGTAAGAGTGGGAGGGACCTTGTGATATTAGGAGGGTGCTGGCAAGAGTAGGACAAGCTCACGAGAGTGGAAGACAGCTGATGAGAGTGGGAAGGAACTGGCGAGAAATCCTAGAGGAATGCATGGGTCATCTGGGGAAATTTTGAATGGCAATATCTTTCCACTCTGTCATGTATATGTTACCAAAAGCAGGTTTAATCTTCTTCCATGGCTATCTTTCTCATTTGGAGGTAAAACTCATTATTAACCTCAAGGTTATTTTATGTCAGGCCTAAGTTTGATTGAGGCTTTGACTGAGTCTGTCTGGGTCAGGGTATTTTTCATGGATATTTTTAACTGTTTATATGCCCCTTGCTGTTTCTGTGTTTGTATGAAGAGGATGGCATCTGTGAGGGGTAATGGGGGGGGGGGGGGAAGGTGTTAGCTATCTGTGTGAAGTGGTATGTATCTTTAATATAGCTGGGGTCTTTCTGTGTAAGCGGATTAAGGAAGGAGTCTCCCTCCTATGGGGATCATTGTCTGAAGAGGGCATGCAAAATCATTGAGGCTCCCTTCCACAAAATCTTTCAGATGCTCCCATTGGGAAAGAGATAGAGAAGTATCAGAGCCAGCACCACCAGGCTGAGGAACAACTACTTTCCATGGGCAGTGAGAATGCTGAATGACCAAAGGAACTGCTCACACTAACCATCCAAGATTCTCACATTCATGAAATAATATTATGAGCCCAGAGGACCCCAAAACCCAGTAGCAATAGATATTCACCAAGACAAATGGTTACTTAAACAAATGTTGCTTTTAATTATCTTTAAACATGTAGAGAATCACAATTTAACTTATCATTATTGACTTAACTCCCTTCTAAGCGCACGTGTATGTAATGTGTGTGTAAGTTCAAAAGATTTATTTGATTCACAGTCCAATTTCACTTCTCATTCCTCCAAGTTCACTGGTTGCAGGCAATTCTTATACTGTGCACAGAATTTAACATTTATAAAGTTCACCAGGCTTTAGTGTTTGAAAGGTAAGTGGTTACCACTCAGGAAGGTTCTTGACGGTTTTCAGAGAGAGATTTGTTGTACATTTACTTCCATCAGCCACCTCAGTATCTTGCTGAAGAAACTTGGCCCATCAGGGTTCTCCAGGTTACTTTCTTTCTTTCAGGTTACCACAGAGTTCCTTCTTGTTTTTCTAATTCAAGTGAAACATTAGACAGCCAGCCCTCTCCTTTTGCATGAACCACAAGGGCTTTGACCAGGCTGAACTTAGCACTTACAACCCGTCTTCCAAATGGGGTTTTCCACAAGCTTGCCAGCTGCAGTTGCTGACTGTGACACTGTAGAAGTGATCTCTGTCCCTCTCTCTCTCTCCCTCTGAGAGAAAGCCTGTTTTACTCTCTCTGCTTGCAAAACCACATGACTTTCTTAGAACAGCAAGTTCCCTCCCAGATAGAATGCAGCTCTGACAAGCTCTTTCATCTGTTGCCTTTTTGTAAACAACAATCCATTAGTGAAGTCTCTTTGGCACTCTTCAAAGCTTTTGCAAAGGCTCTGAGGCCCCGACATGTCTAGCATTAGCATTTTAAATAAGATCTGTTTTATGTGACCTATACTAACAATACCTGTCCCAATTTATCTCCCAAAAACATATCTATATTCTGTTATAGTATAAATGAATACATGTCCTCTATACTATATATAATTGCTACACTTTATGCATTTTATCAATGAATTATGAATACTTATGGAGTAAAAGACTAACGATGAGATGATTGTACCAGTATAATTGGTAATATACCAATGATACTGTCAGCAAAGGTACCAAGATGGTCAGTGGATAGAGTGTCCAGGCGTGTATCTGAGGGTGTATGTGAACATTTATGTATATGTGTGTTGGGCTTTCTGTTTAAAAATAGAAAAATTAAGAGCACAATAACAGGCAGGAAGCAAAGCCTGGGAATGAAGGGATCCTGTTCTGGTTGGTTGCTGGTTACTAGTAGTGTTTAGCAGGGGTCAGTGTTTGGGCCGCTTCTTTTTACTATGTATATCAATGATTTAGATTATGGATTAATGATTTTGTGACTAAGTTTGCAGATGACATCAAGATAGATGGATGGAGGAGCAGGAAGTGTTGAAGAAACTGAAAGATTGCAGAGAGACTTGGACAGTTTAGGAGAGTGGACAGATGAGATACAAATGTGAGAAATGTACGGTTATACATTTTGGAAGAAGAAATAAACAGGCAGATTATTATTTAGAAAATTCAAAATTCAGGAGTACATATGGATTTTGGGGTCTTCATGCAAGACAACCTAAAGGTTAACTATCAGGTTGGATTGGCAATAAAGCGAAAGCTCCATTGGCATTCATTTTAAGAGGAACAGTGTATAAGAGTAAGGAGGTGTTGATGAGGCTCTATGGGGCAGTGGTGAGACCTCCTTTGGAGTACTGTGTACAGTTTTGGGCCCCTTATCTTAGAAGGGATGTACTGATGTTGGAGAGAGTTCAGAGAAAATTTATGAGGATGATTCCTGGAATGAAAGGGTTAACATATTTTGAGGAGCGTTTATCGTCTCTCGGACTGTATTCATTGGACTAAAGAAGAATGAAAGGATTGGACAGAGTAGATGTGAATAAGATGTTTCCCTTGGTGGGTGAGCCCAAGACAAGAGGGCTGTCTTAGAATTAGAAGGTACCAATTTAAAACAGAGATGAGGAGAAATTTCTTTAGCCAGAGAGTTGTGGATTTGTGGAATTCGTTGCCACATACAGCTGTGGAGGCCCGATCATTGGGGGAGTTTAAGGAGGAGATTGATAGGTATTTAATTTGTCAGAGTATCAAGGGATATGGGGAAAAGGCTGGAAATTGAAACTAGATGTGAGAATGGTTTAGTTCATGGCAGAGAGGCGGATGATTAAGGATAGTCAACATGGCTTTGTGCATGATAGGTCGTGTTTAACCAAGCTTTTATATCTAGAGTTTGTTGAGGAGGTTACCAGGAAAGTTGATGAAGGAAAGGCTGTGGATGTTGTCTACATGGAATTAAGTAAGGCCTTTGACAAGGGCCCACATGGGAGGTTAGTCAGGAAGATTCAAATTCTTTTTTTTAAAAATTTTTTTATTTTTCACACCATAAATCACATTAACCATGATACACACTTTTTCCTTTTCACACATATACAGTGCCATTTTCTCCCCCCACCCTCCTCCCATCTCACCCTCCCTACCTCCCCCCTCCCGTCCATTTAAGGTACAAAAACTAGGATACATTAAACCAGTCAGACAATGTTGTCATTCAATAAAAATACACCAGAAATTCCACTGAGTCCAGGAAGATTCAAATTCAAGGTGAAGTAGTGAACTGGATTCAACAATTGCTGGACAGGAGAAGCCAGAGAGTTGTGGAAAATGATTGTTTTTCAGACTGGAGGCCTGTGACTAGTGGTGAGCCTTAGGGATCGTTGCTGGGATCATTGTTGTTTGTCATCTATATCAATGATCTGGATGATAATGTGGCAAATTGGAACAGCAAGTTTGAGATGACACTAAGATTGGAGGTGTTATGGACAGTGAAGAAGGTTTTAAACGCTTGCAGAGGGATCTAGACCAGCTGCGAAAATGGGCTGAAAATAGCAGATGGAATTTAATTTAAAAAGTATGAGAATCCAATGAACTGGAATTCACTGTCTATGTATTGTTCAGATGGTTGGCTCCTCCCTTGTCTTCACCCTTCCCTACCCCAATATAAACCCTGGTTTTTCAGCTTTATCTCTGACTCACCTGAGGACTATTGTGTCTACTGGCCATTGATTGTAACCTATTAAAATTGTAAAATGACTGAATGCACTCAGAGACAAGTGCCGAAGCCCAGGCAGCTTTCAACTAGGTTCAGAGCTTCATCGCAAAGGCCACCATGCAGTGGACAAGAATGCACCCTTCCAGGTGGAAAACGATGCTTCTACATAGCTCTGGCCACTATCCTTAACCAGGCGGGTTGCCTTTTTCTCCCACACCCTTCAAGGCCACGAGCTTCAGAACCCATAAGTGGTGAAAGAGGCTCAGGCCATTGTAGAGGCCATCAGACACTGGAGGCATTACCTGGCCGGTAGAAAGTTTACACTGGTCACTGACCAGAGATCGGTGGCATTTATGTTAAATGATGCGAAAGGGGGCAAAATAAAGAATGTTAAGATCTCCATCTATAATTATCTCTCCATCTATAATTATGACGTAGCATAAAGGCCAGGTATTCTCAATGAGCTTCCAGATGCCCTGTCAAGAGGAAGCTGTGACTCTGCACACATCGGCCAGTTACAGTCACTGCACGATGAGCTTTGCAACCCGGGCATCACCCACATGGCTCCATTCGTCAAGGCATGAAACCTGACCTACTCCATTGAGGATGTCAGGGAAATGACCAGGTCCTGCCAGGTCTGCATGGAGTGCAAACTGCACTTCTACCACCCTGACAAAGAGCACCTGATAAAGGCATCCTGCCCCTTCGAATGACTCAGTGTCGATTTCAAAGGCCCCTCCCTTCCACCAACAGAAACATGCACTTTCTCAACGTCATTGACGAGTACTCATGTTTTCCGTCCACCATCCCCTGCCTAGACATGACAACCACCACAGTCATTATGGCCTTGCACTCTATTTTCATCCTGTTCGGGTATCCCAGCTATATCCATAGTGACCGAGGTCATCATTTATGAGCGAAGTACCTGTTTGTAAGGAGCATTGCCTCAAGCAGGATGACTAGTTATAATCCCTGGGGGAACGGACAAGTTGAAAAAGAGAATGAGACTGTATGGAAGGCCATGAAATTGGCTCTCTGGTCTAAAGGCCTTTCAGACTCACACTGGCAAGAAGTCCTATCCACGGTGCTCTACTCCATAAGGTTGCTCCTCTGCACAGCGACCAATGCAACTCCTCACAAGCTTATGTTTACATTCCAGAGGAAATCCACGTCTGGGACTACTCTCCCGGCTTGGCTAATGCCACCGGGGCCAGTCCTGCTGAGAAAGCATGTGAGGAGAAGCAAGACAGACCCCCTGATCGAGAGGTTGCACCTGCTTCACGCCAACCCAACGTATGCCTACGTGGCGTGTCCTGACGGCAGAGAGGACACTGTCTCAATCAGAGACCTGGCACCTGGAACTGAGGAATCGATGCCTCAAGTGAGCCAGGAACTACCAAGTACCCCTTTCAGGGTCCCGGAGGACACTGCTCGGGAAGTTGTCCAATCCACCCCACGACCTAAGCTGGAGCCCTTCAGACCCACTAACCCTGTACCACAGGGGATCCAGGAAGTTCAGGAAGCCCAAAGTCCTCCAGTACTGCGGTTCTCAACCAGAATTACCAGACCCCCGGACAAACTATTAGTTTTTTGAACGAATGGGCTGTTTTTCACCCATGGCTCAATTCTGAAGGAACGGGTGAATCCAGTGAACTGGAATTCATTGTCTATGTATGGTTCAGATGGCTGGCTCCTCCCTTGGCCTCACCCTCACCCACCCCAATATAAATCCTGGTTTTCCTGTCTTACCTCAGATTCACCTGAGGACCATTGTTTCTAGCAGCCATTGATTATAAGCTATTAAAAGTATGTTTGTACTCCTTGTCTCTGAGTGCAATCAGTGGCGTAACAGAGGTGTTCCATTTCGGAAGGACAAACCAAGAAAGGACATACATAGTGAATGGTAGGGCACTGAGCAGTGCAGTAGAACATAGGGATCTGGGAATACAGATACATAATTCCCTGAAAGGGGTGTCACAGCTAGGTAGGGTTGTAAAGAGAGCTTTTGACATATTTGCCTATATACATCAAAGTATTAAGTATAGGAGTTGAGATGTTATGGTAAAGTTGTATAAGACATTATTGAGGCCAAATTTGGAGAATTGTGTGCAGTTTTGGTCACCTAACTCTAAGCAAGATATCAATAAGATAGAAAGAGTGCAGAGAAGATTTACTAGGATGTTGCCTGGATTTCAGGAACTGAGTTACAAGGAAAGGTTAAACAGTTTAGGACTCTATTCCCTGGAGCGTAGAAGAATGAGGGGAGATTTGATAAAGGTATTTAAAATTATGAGGGGGTTAGACAGAATAAATATAGGTGGGGATTTTCCCCTATCAATAGGTGTAGAGTGGATTTATGGAGGGTTATGTCACCTCCCCAGTAAGCCTAAGATTACAAGAGACCTCATCTTCTAACCAAAGGTTAAATCTGCCCACCTGGGAGGCTGCTTTGTGATTGGCTCAATTGTCAATCAATTGTTAGATCTGCCCACAGATGAGGCTGATGTGCAATTAGTCCAAACAGGTCAAATGACTGGGCCCTGAATTGAAAAGCCATGTGTAAAGCCTATTTAGTTCCTTTTTACTGCTGCTTCAAAACCAGCACTGAATTTTAAGCTGGCGGGCATCAGAGAGCTGACTGCACTGAATTTTAAGTTGGCGGGCATCAGCCTATGCTGGATCCCGTGCTGTGGTTGATGGTGGAAACCAGATTCATTTAACATATTTACTGTTCATTGGTGTGCTGTGTCTGTGGATGGATGGGAATTGTATGTTTAATCCTTACATTCCCAATCAGGAATTAAGAATGCTTAACAGCAATTTATTTGCATCCAGTGTGTAGTTATTTGTGTATTGTTCCAGGTCAGTCTCTGTGACTGTTAGACCTTTTTGTGTTAACTTGTGCATAAGACCACTGTTTGTTAATATTGTGTGTCCAGTTTTAATTCTTTTAAACCTGCAGAACCTATTCTGAACACAACATTTGGCTCTGTGAGCAGGGTTCAAGGAGTTTTGAATGGGCCTGTGTGGTAGCATTGAGTTTGCATGATACTAACCAATTTAATTTTTCCCTCTTACCATCACGTGCATGCAGACTCCCTGTTGTTTGTGTGTGTCCCATGGAGTGGCCTTACTGAGAGGCAGTCAGGTGGAACATTGAGTCTCCTGGTTGGGAAAGGGGCCCCAAGAAGGGGGAAGGTTTGTCATGTGTGGACTGGAAAATATTCCAATGGCTGGCATTACCAGGGGAAATGGGAATGACTTGTCTACATTCACACAGGCTAACACGGAAAGAGTGGGTTTCCTTCATTTGCAGGATGATTGACCTGCAGGCACTAGAAGCAGTGTTTGGACGCATGGCTGATGAATACACTGACAGAGCCAACAATTTGAACGCAACTGAAAGACTGCAATGTACACTGATCCCTGCTGAAACTGATAAAGAGACTTTGGGGGAGAAAATTTCCAGCTCCACAGATTTTGATAGTCCTGTGTTGGGAAGATAAATGTAGTTAGTCTTTTTCCACTGAGGATAGGTGAGATACAAACCGGAGAATGTAGATTTAAGGAGAACATGAGGAAAACTTCTTTATACAGAGAATGGTGGGAGTGTGGAACAAGATGCCAGCTGAGGAGGTGAATGTGGGCTCAGTTTTAACATTTAAGAAGAATTTGGAAATGTACATGGATGGGAGGGGTATAGAGGGTAATGGACTGGGTGCAGAACAGTGAGACTAGGCAAAAAGAGTTCAGCACAGACTAGAAGGGCTGAAAGGGCATGTTTCTGTGCTGTAGTGTTCTATGGTTCTATTCTCTCTGCCCCTCCCCCAGCTCTTGCCAGCCCCATACCCCCCAAACTTGCATCTCCATCCCACTCTCACCATCTGCCTCCTTTGCTCTCCAGCCCCCATCTATTTAGCCAGCTTCCTCCCACTGTCCCCAGCTTGTCTCCACTGGCCAGCTCGCTCCCACTCTTTCCAGCCACCTACCACACTCGCTAGCCCCATCCCATTTCTGACAGCTTCCTCCAACACTCAACAGCACACCCACATTCCCACCAGCTCCTTCCTTCTCGCCCAACCCCTCCCACGTGTGTCAGCTCCCTCCCACGTGTGTCAGCTCCCTCCCACGTGTGTCAGCTCCCTCCCACGTGTGTCAGCTCCCTCCCACGTGTGTCAGCTCCCTCCCACGTGTGTCAGCTCCCTCCCACGTGTGTCAGCTCCCTCCCACGTGTGTCAGCTCCCTCCCACGTGTGTCAGCTCCCTCCCACGTGTGTCAGCTCCCTCCCACGTGTGTCAGCTCCCTCCCACGTGTGTCAGCTCCCTCCCACGTGTGTCAGCTCCCTCCCACGTGTGTCAGCTCCCTCCCACGTGTGTCAGCTCCCTCCCACGTGTGTCAGCTCCCTCCCACGTGTGTCAGCTCCCTCCCACGTGTGTCAGCTCCCTCCCACGTGTGTCAGCTCCCTCCCACGTGTGTCAGCTCCCTCCCACGTGTGTCAGCTCCCTCCCACGTGTGTCAGCTCCCTCCCACGTGTGTCAGCTCCCTCCCACGTGTGTCAGCTCCCTCCCACGTGTGTCAGCTCCCTCCCACGTGTGTCAGCTCCCTCCCACGTGTGTCAGCTCCCTCCCACGTGTGTCAGCTCCCTCCCACGTGTGTCAGCTCCCTCCCACGTGTGTCAGCTCCCTCCCACGTGTGTCAGCTCCCTCCCACGTGTGTCAGCTCCCTCCCACGTGTGTCAGCTCCCTCCCACGTGTGTCAGCTCCCTCCCACGTGTGTCAGCTCCCTCCCACGTGTGTCAGCTCCCTCCCACGTGTGTCAGCTCCCTCCCACGTGTGTCAGCTCCCTCCCACGTGTGTCAGCTCCCTCCCACGTGTGTCAGCTCCCTCCCACGTGTGTCAGCTCCCTCCCACGTGTGTCAGCTCCCTCCCACGTGTGTCAGCTCCCTCCCACGTGTGTCAGCTCCCTCCCACGTGTGTCAGCTCCCTCCCACGTGTGTCAGCTCCCTCCCACGTGTGTCAGCTCCCTCCCACGTGTGTCAGCTCCCTCCCACGTGTGTCAGCTCCCTCCCACGTGTGTCAGCTCCCTCCCACGTGTGTCAGCTCCCTCCCACGTGTGTCAGCTCCCTCCCACGTGTGTCAGCTCCCTCCCATGCTCGCTGGTTCCTTTCCTGCCAGCTCCTTCCACTATCCCAAGCTGCATCCAACGCTTGCTAACCTGTTCCAAATTCATCAGTCCCTTTCCACTCTTGCCAGATCCATCACACTTTCGCCAGGTCTATCCCACCTTTGCAAGATCCCTCCCAATCTCGCCAGCCCCCCTCCAACTCTCTCCCATTCCCACCCATTCAAATGCGACTCAGAGTCTCTGCTTCCACAACCTCAAACCAGAGAACAGAAGAGGGAATCAGTGCAGTTAGTGCAATTCTATTCCCATTGCAAGTGACCCAGGTTCAAATTCGCTGTTACATGCAAGGCATTTGTGCATTTGTCCATGTTACTTTCCTTGTAATCTCCCATTTGCTCCCACATCCCAAATATGTACAAAATCTGTCAATTAATTGATCACATGGGTGTTATTGGGCTGCATGGGGCTGTCACCATGCTGTATCTCAAAATTAACATTTAATTATGTCTCCCACCTCAAGTTAAATTTGAGTTTCTTGTATACAGAAGAGCAATGAGGAAGTTAATTCTCCAGGAAATCCATCTGATGAATGTATTATACAACAGTAAAAGCGCAGAATTACAGAGGGAGAGTGGTTTGAACAGAACAAAGGCAACATTATTTTATTGCTCCAGGTACATTCAGGTGTCTGATAACAGGAGGAAAGAGACTGTCCTTGAATCTGGCGGTGCATGATCTCACCTACATGAATCTTCTTCCTGACAGGACGTGGTGAAAAAAGTGTGGTTGGGGTAGGATGAGTCTTTTCATATCTTAGCTGTTTTTCTGAGGCAGTGGGATGGAGTCAATGGAAGAGAGGGGCTATGAGTGAAAGCCTAAGCAACGTTCACACGACTGCATTTGTTTTGCAGACTTGGTCGGAACAGTTCCTGTCCCGTGCAAAGATGCACCTGTGCAGGATCCTTTCCATCTGGCACCATATACATGTACAGCTGCCAGCCACGTCCAGTTCGAGCAAACCTGCCTGCAAAAACATTTTAAAGGGCCACTTCTTCATTCAGTATTCAAGAAAATAACTGAAGGAAGGAGTGGGAGGAGAGGTTTAAAGTAAAAGATGTAAAAATCAGAGGGGAATTCGAGAGTCATTTTCCCCATGATGGGGATCTGGTCTGGGATTCTGATTGATGGGGAGGAGATGCAGAAAAAGCATGAATATAACAAGTGATGTAGCTTGTGGCCAGAGTTGGGAAGCTGGTCTCATCTCACGTGCTCTTTTCTTCCAGGCATGATGTTATTAGCCTTTCCCTGCATGGAAAATGTCCAGGACTCCATTGTTTAACAAAAAAAATTCCAATAATCCATGATTTAAACACTCCTTCCATCTGCTTAGTATTTTGGATTGACCCTGGACCAAAACTGAAGACTAGTGTCGGTGATGACCAAGTTAACAATTCTCTGGAGTTTTTGTTCCTATCCTGTGCATTAGCATCCCCGTGTCAGAAAATGATGCAATCAGGCAGAATGATGGACTCTCCTCCACCTTCTATTTTGAGGCTGTGATTGACTCGTAGTTCCACAGTTCTCCGCTGGGGAACACCTACATGTTATCTACGCTGTCAAGCACACCAAAGATTTTGCATGTTTCACTGATGTCATTTCTAATTGTTTAATTGTTATAAACTTTAGGGAATAGAGGTCAATCCTACCAGCTTTTTCTTCACATAGATAAATTAAACACAAAAATCCAGATCTGGCCTCACCAAGGCCTGATCTAATTGCAGTAAGACATATTTTCTGGTATTCAAATCTGTTTATTGTCTGTTCTCCAATGCTTACTCCATGTAACAAGGACAGGGTTCTTTTTTTTTTATAAATTATTTTAATTTTTTATTTTTCACACCATAAATCACATTAGCCATGATATACACTATTTCTTTTTCACACATATACAGTGACTTTTTCTCCCCCCCCCTTTCCTCCCAAACCACCCCCCCACCCCCCCTCTCATCCATTTTAGGTATACAATCTAGGTTGCATTAAGCCAGTCAGACAATGTTGTCATTCAACAAAATTACACCAGAAATTCTACTGAGTCCATTCTTTTCTTTCCTTCTCCTTCCATCAACTTAGGTAATGTTTGTCCCCGGTAGGTTTTCGCTATTGTATTTAATGTAAGGCTCCTATACTTGTTCGAATATTTCAATATTATTTCTTAACCTATATGTTATTTTTTCTAATGGAATACATTTATTCATTTAAATTTAGTAGTTTCTTCCTTTTAATTTGGTTATGTATTCCATTAATATTTAAAGACATATAGTTCAGCGTAGCCCTTTTATATTTTGTTTATCTTCTCTTTCCGTTTTTCCATCATTACCTTTCCTCCTTTTCCATTTCTGTTTTCTTATTTTCAACTCTTTATAAGACAACATTCCTACAACATCCAACATTTTCCTTAATCTCCTATTTCTATCTTATTTATCCCCAATCTCCCCTTCACCTCCTGAGTTGTCCTTTATCCCTTGTCGGACAACCACATCTCCCCTCTCCATTTGGATTTGCGAATCCACTCGCAAGCGTCAACTGATTTTGCAGTGACCGCTATTTCCCCCCACCCCGCATCCCCCAGAAAAGATTTCACTTTTCATATGTCACAAAGGTCACTCTTTTAATTCCCTCCTTATTCTCTCTATTCCATTACCTTCCCTTATTAATTCTTGTCTATACTATCTATATTTTCCTCTAAGTACAGATACATTCATGTATGCTCATTGTCTCTATTCACTCTTATACCTCTTTACCCGCATACATATCAATCGTGATCATTTTTACTCTCATTACCCGTCTTCATCCCTCAGTCTATTTTTGTAATTGTTCTGCAAATTTTCGTGCTTCTTCTGGATCCGAGAATAGTCTGTTTTGTTGTCCTGGAATAAATATTTTCAATACCGCTGGATGCTTTAGTATAAATTTATACCCTTTCTTCCATAAAATCGCCTTTGCTGTATTGAACTCTTTTCTCTTCTTTAGGAGTTCAAAACTTATATCTGGATAAATGAAGATTTTTTGCCCTTTATACTCCAGTGGTTTGTTGCCCTCTCTTACTTTTTCCATTGTCTTCTCCAGTACCTTTTCTCTTGTAGTATATCTTAGGAATTTTACTACAATAGATCTTGGTTTTTGTTGTGGTTGTGGTTTAGAGGCCAATACTCTATGTGCCCTTTCTATTTCCATTTCTTGCTGTAGTTCTGGACATCCTAGGGTCTTAGGGATCCACTCTTTTATAAACTCCCTCATATTCTTGCCTTCTTCATCTTCCTTAAGGCCCACTATCTTTATGTTATTTCTTCTGTTATGGTTTTCCATTGTATCTATTTTTTGAGCTAGTAGTTCTTGTGTCTCTTTAGTTTTTTTATTAGATTTCTCCAATTTCTTTTTTAAGTCTTCTACCTCCATTTCTGCTGCTACTGCCCACTCTTCCATCTTGTCCATTTTCTTTCCCATTTCTGTTAAGGTCATCTCCATTTTATTTATTTTCTCTTCTGTGTTGTTTATTCTTTTTCTTAAATCCTTAAATTCCTGTGTTTGCCATTCTTTAAATGACTCCATGTATCCTTTAATAAGAGAAAGTATATCCTTTACCTTGCCTTTCTTTTCTTCTTCTATTTCACTGTACTCTTCCTCTTCCTCTTCTTCTTCCTCTGGGTTGACCATCTGTTGTTTCTTTGGTGCCCTTTCCTCCTCTTCTTTCTTGTTTCTATTGTCTTCTGTGGTCTCTTCTTGCTGCAGGTGTTCTGCAGCTGTCGTTGCCGGCTGTGGAGATCGACTCCCCAGCTGGTCCCCCCTCCCGTCGGTGTGTTTTTTTCATTCGCATCGCGCATGCGCGATTGCGCACTTTTACTCGGCTCTGCGAGCCATTTTTGTAGTCCATTATTTACCGACCTGAGGGAGCGGGTTTCTCTCTCTGCAGCGTGTCTCTTTGGACAGGTAAGGCCTTCACCTTTTTCCTCCTTTGTCTTCTCTTCCTCTCTTCTTACCGTTGCTTTTGATTTTTCTTTTTTTGTCGCCAACTTCTTTCCACCTTTATACTCACTTTTCTGTAACTTTTATTTCTGTGCCTTTGTGTTTTCCTTTGTTTTTCCCGACTTTTCTGGAGAGGGCTGGAGTTCACCGTCCGGCCACTACTCCATCACGTGACTCCTTCAAGGACAGGGTTCTCTTGTCCTTTCTTACCTCTGCACCAGCCTCTGGATTCAACATATCATTCTCTGCAATTTGCGCTCTCTACAATATGATCCCACCACAAGACGCATCTTCCCCTCCCTGATTTCCATAGGGATCACTCTCTCCATGATTCTCATTTACTCATCCCATTTTTACCAATTGCCCCTAGTACTCACCCATGAAACCACAGGAAATGCAATTTTTGTACCCAAACCACCTCCCTCACCACTGCTTGGGGTCCCAAACAGTCCTTCCAAGTGAAGCATCATCTCCTGCATCTGGTATTCCAATTTTTTTTCTTCTCTGCATTAGTAAGACTGAATGCAGACTAGGAGATCGCTTCATTGAGTATCTTCTCTCTATCCACTTAAGCAGCAAGGACCTCCCTGCGGCCAACCATTTTAATGCTACATACCTTTGCCAATCTGACATGTCCACTATGGCCTCATGCATGATCAGGTTTAAGCCACCCATAAAATAGAGGTTCTGAAAAAACCTTCCTCCTTTCTCCTTTTCCCCCCCCCCCCCTGTTCTCTCACTGACTCTTATACTTTCCTCCCCTTTCTCCTGCCCTTCACCCACACATTCCTTCTTCCAGCTCCATACAGCCTTCACTTCCTTTCTTCTTTTAGAGAGCCCTTTTCCCCCCTCAATCAATCACCTCTTGGCTCCTTTCTTTTCTTCCCCTCCCATTTTTATCCACTCATCACCTGTAGGACTGTATTCCTTCCCCCTTTTTTATATATATATAAAAAAAGAGGCTCAGGCCGATACATCAACTACCTGTTGCAATTTATGGATGTTGTTGGACCTGCTGAGTTCCTCCAGCATGTTTGTGTATTGGCCCTTACTCCAGGCTAAAATATTGCCCCAACTACAGGTGCTTTTGAGAAACACAAGGACTGCAGATGCTGGTGACTTGATTAATCAAAGAATTGCTGGAGGAATTCAGCAGGTCTGACAACATGCATGGGTAGGAATATTCAGACAATGTTTCGAGAGAATCCTGTATCAAGAATAAGATAGAAGTGGTGAAATTTTATACATATATATGTGTATATATATATTTCTTTGGCTTGGCTTCGCGGACGAAGATTAATGGAGGGGTAATGTCCACGTCAGCTGCAGGCTGACAAGTCCGATGCGGGACAGGCAGACACGGTTGCAGCGGTTTCAAGGGAAAATTGGTTGGTTGGGGTTGGGTGTTGGGTTTTTCCTCCTTTGTCTTTTGTCAGTGAGGTGGGCTCTGCGGTCTTCTTCAAAGGAGGTTGCTGCCCGCCGAACTGTGAGGCACCAAGATGCACGGTTTGAGGCAATATCAGCCTACTGGTGGTGGTCAATGTGGCAGGCACCAAGAGATTTCTTTAGGCAGTCCTTGTACCTCTTCTTTGGTGCACCTCTGTATCAGTGGCCACAGAAAGTGTGGGAGGTGGAGAGACAGGTAGAGAAGGCGTAACAGGGTAGAAATATTGAAGAAAATAAAGTTTATTCCTCTATCTGTCTCTCCACCTCCTAACACCTTCTGTCATGCACTTTATCACCTCTGGGCCTCTCAACAAGCTTCTTTCCACCTTTATATATGCAATTTTACCTATTCTGCAATTGATAAAGTGTCCTGACCTGACCATTTCTATCCACAGATGCTATCTGACCTGCAGAGTTCCTCCAGTAACTCATTGTCCGTCCTTGTGTTTTAACCTTGCTTACCAACTTCCTGCGTGGGACTTTTTATTTTTAAAAAAATCCAAATGCACCACTCTTTCTTCCTCAGCTTCTCCATCAGGCACATCATTAAAGAATTCCAACAGATTAATCAAATGTGATTTTTCCATCATAAATGCATGTTGACTCTGCTCAATCATGTTATTTCTTCCCAAGTGTTTTGAAATTAATTATAGATCTCAGCAGTCTCCTTGCTATCAATATGAGACTAACAGACCAGTAATTTCCTGTTTTCTTTCATAAATAGTGGACTCACATTTCCTATCCTCCAAATTGTAGAAGCCATTGCAAAATTTACAGAATTTTGGATGATCAACCAAAATATCCAACATGTCCATAGCTGTCTCTTCCAAAATTTGGAAATGTAGAGACTTTGATCGTGGCAGTTTATCAGTTTTCATCCATTAACCTCGCATAACTTTTGAGTAATTGAATTGTTTATTGTTGGGTGTACCAGGGTTCAGTGAAAAGTTGTGTTTTATGTGCTGTCCAGGCAAGACAACCCCTGCATTGTACAGCTGTATCCAAAATATTGTGCTACAGTAAAACAAAAGTTCTGCATATTGCATTAGAGAGAAAAGTATAGCTAAATGGTGCAAGGCTTCATCTTGTACTAATGAGGTATTCATTAAAGAGACTGATAACAGCAGGGAAGTAAGTATCCTTGGAGCATGTTTTCAAACTTGCGCATGTTCTGCTTGATGGAGGGGTGAGAAAAGAGAGTGAGCAGGGAGACGTCTTTTGCCTGCTTTCCCGAAGGTGAAGAGAGCTGATGAAGGGGAGGTTGATCTGTATGATAAGACCATAAGACATAGGAGCAAGAAGTAGGCAATTCAGCACATCGAGTCTGCTCAGCTATTCAATCATGAGATGATCCATTCTCTCAGTGAAACCCACTCCCTGGCCTTCCTCCCATAACTTTTGATACCCTGACTAATCAAGAACCTATCAACTCTGCCTTAAATAAACCCAATGATCTGGTCTCCACAACCACCTGTGGCAAGAATTCCACAGATTCACCACCCTCTGGATGAAGAAAATTTTACTGCATCTTTGTTCTAAGTGGAAGTCCTTCAATCCTAAAGTAGTCCCCTCTTGTCCTAAACTCTCCTGTCATTGGAAACAACTTTCTTCATGTACTCTGTCCATGCATCTCAACATTCATAGTATTTCAATGAGATTTCTGCCCCCCCCGCCATTCTCTTAAATTCCAGCGAGTACAGGTCAAGAGGTGTCAAGCGTTCATCATATGATAACCCATTCATTCCTGCAATCATCCTTGTGAACTACCCATGAACCCTCTCCAACGTCAGCCCACCCTTAAATGAGAAGCTCAAAAATGCTCACAATACTCCAAGTGAGGACCCACCAGTGCCTTTTAAAGCCTCAACATCACATCCCTGCTCTTGTAGTCTATTCCTCTTGAAATGAATGTCACAGCTACTTCTTTTATTTGCACAGAATCCCAGGGAGAATTTTTTCTCTCTGATATATTTCACACCACCTCCAAAGACAGACACAAAAGATTTCTTTAATTTCACAGCCATTTGCTGATCCCAATTATACATCCTGTGATCATCTATGAAAGATCTGTATTCTCCTTTTTATAAACCTTTTTACATACAAGAGGCACTTCCAGTCTGTTCTTATGCTTCCAGCTAGTAATCATTTATATCACATCATTATTCAATCTCTAAATTGCTAAATTCCAACAAAGCACTACAAAAAGTAACCTTGCAGATGCATCACATCACAGTAAAGGAACTACTCTGCCCAAGACCACAAGAGACTCCAAAGGAGGTATTTATAGCTCAGGCCATTGAGAAAACCAACCCCCCTCCACTGACACTGTCAATACTTCCCATTACCTCTGGAAAGCTGCTAATATATTAAAGGACCCATACCACATCAGTCACACTTTTTTCTCCTCCCTTCCAGCAGAACATTACGAGCTTGAAAACAGAACTTTCAGATTCACAGTTTCTTTCTTACTGTAATCAGACTCCAGAATGGACCTCTTGCTGATAAAAGATGATGCTCCTGCAGTTTAACTGTACTTCTCTCTGTACCCTTTGTAGTGTCTTTAGCCAGCAGATTCCCCACCCTCTGGCTAAAGATGTTTCTCCACATTTTAGTTCTAAGTAGTGCCTTTTTGCCCTAAACTCTCCCACCATGGGAAATAACCTATGTGTACTCTGTCCATGTCTTTGAACTCAAAATATTTCAATGAGATTTCCCACTCACTCTTCTAAATTCCAGTGAGTAGAGGCCAAGAGCTGTCAAATGTTTCTCATAGGATAATTTTTGAATTCAGAATTAGTATCAGGATTTATTGTCATGAATTTGGTGTTTTGTGGCAAAATCATAGTGCAAATATATTATCATCTAATGACATTACAATAAAAAATAAAATAATAACAATAATATTGCATGAAAAGTAAGACAGTGTTTGGTTCATTGATTACTCAGGAATCTGATGGCAGTGGGGAAGAAGCTGTCCCTGTGCTGCTGAGTGCTTGTCTTTAGGCTCCCAGAATTCCCAGAAACATCCTTGTATACATCCTCTGAACCCTCTCTAACATCAGTCTTAAATGAGGAGCCCAAAACTGCTCATGACCCTCCAAATGAGGTCTCACCTTATAAAGCCTTCCTTTCATACTACACCCTGAACTATTTTGTTTTGTTATTGCACCACCTGCAGTAAAGTGTGGGTTGACTTGCCTGGATACCATGCAAGACAAAGTTTATCACAGTATCCTGGTATACATTATCAAAAAGCAATTCAGTTGAATTCAAAACTTTGGTTCCTTCGCACCAGGAAATACTGCATTATGTACAGCTGGGATCATTAGCTCCAATAACTCCTGTGCCAGGAATATTCTTGATTTCCTCAATTAAATGAATAAATGTTAGCACTGCATCCAAGTGCACTTAGCACCCAGATGACAAATACTTCTGCTATGTCCATAAACAAAAATAACATGATAAGCATTCACAAACTGTTGGATGGAGGGGAGGAAGGCTGGTCTGGCTGGCAGTTTTTTGGGAATTCTACAGCAGTGATGTGTGCAGATAAATGTTTGACCCAAGGGCTGGCTGATCAACATAAAGATTTAAGAGTTGGCAGATTAGAATGAATTCAACAGGGATTGCTGATCTCATATCAATATTTCCATTCTGGATATCAGGTTTCAATCAACATCTTTCCTTAACCTCACGCAACTAAATTCAGTTCAAGTTCATTATTTCACTAGAAGCTGCTGGAGAAACACAGCAGGTCAGGTAAAATCCATGGGTGGAAATGGTCAGTCGAATTAACCTTTTTATCGAGATCCTTTATTATCACACAATAATTGGTACTGTGAGAAGTGCCCTTCAGTGAGCAGTCAAGCAAGTCAAATTTAGCATTAGCTGGACACAGTGGAAGATAAAGGGCTCAGCTACAGAGTCACAGTGAAAGGATCAGTTAGATTTTTGATAATAAGAATTATTGAGGACCTTTTCCATCCATCACACAATATCTTTGACCTACTGTTACCATGAAGGAGTTGCAGGACTGCCAAGCTGGGAATGAGAAATACAGCACAGAAGCACTGATACTACACAGTAGCAGGCCCTTTTGGCTCATTAAACCCATGTCGCCCAATTGCAACCAATTAACTTACCGTACATTTTGGAGGTGGGAGGCAACCAAACACCTGGAGAACCCACCTAGGTCACAGGGAAAACATAGAGACTCCTTACAGATAGCGCTGGATTCAAACCGATGTCGCTAGACCTGTAATAGCAATGTGCTCAATCACTCTGCTAACTGTAACTCCCAATTAATATCCAACATACCATTGATCTCTGCTTTGAGTCTCGCAAACTTCTTGGACAGAGATTTCCAAAGATTCCCCACCCTTTGGGAGAAGATATTTCTCCTTGTTTCAGGCTTGAATGACAAACCCCCCTTATTTTGAATGGACGGAGAGACAGTGGGTAAATCTAAAAATAGAGGGCATAATTTTAATGTCAGAGATTTAAAGGGACCTGAGGGGCACCTTCTTCACTCAGAGGGCAGTAGGTGTGTGGAATGAGCTGTCACAGGAAGTGGGGAAAATTGTAACAATTGAAAGTCAGATTCTTGAATAGGAAAGGTTGAGAGGGATATGGGCAGATCGCAGGTAAGTGAGATGAGCTTGATCAGCATGGTCAAGTCGGGCCGAAGGGCCTGTTTTCGTACTGCAGAACTTAGTAACCCAATGACTCTAAATCACTCCCTGAGCCTAGTAAAGGCTATCAAGAGAAATGTGTTCCTCTTTAATAAGGAACAAAAAAGTGCTCACAAACACATTTATGGCCATGTGACTCATACTTGTTTCTCTGCCACCCTCAGGTTGTGGTAATGACTGCATGTCAAGTTCATAGCCAGTGAGGGGGGTGGGTGATGGGATGATATCCAACAATCACAAGGAAAAGCGGAGGCATGGGTTTCATGGTAATGACTTCCAATAACAGCTGTGTATTCAAACACAATAAGAAGCTGAATCTATCTTCTGAAAACTTGACATCACAACCCAAATACTTAAAGGAATGCGGAGACAGTTTATTTCATTTGGCAACAATTCCTAGATCTGTCTGACTTTACTTAAATCATAGGTCAAGATTGACCATGAAGTCATTGATTTTTCAATAAATATTTAAGTTATGCAAGGGTTACTGTTGGATTATAGTCAACATTCATTAATCAGAGTGATCCATTATATTGTGTCTTACCAGGAAAAGCTGTTGTTTGTAGCTCCAGCTTTCTATTACAAGTCTGCAATAATATCAAGGAATGTTAATGAAATTAAACCCACGCTGCAGGATTTTGTTACAGATTTTGGCATCTTGGCATCTTTTATTCTTCCTCTGTGCTGTGACCATACCTAATTCACATCTGCTCAGTCATAATCTTGCACCAAGTCAGAAGATTGTGGGTTCTCATCCCTCACCAGAAACTGGAGCACCAGTTGACTGAAACAAGAAAGTCTGCAGGCGCTGTGATTGTATTAAATACACAAAAGTGCTGGAGAAACTCGGCAGGTTCCGTAGCATCCAGAGAAGGCAAAGATATATAACCATTGTTTTGGGCCTGAGACCTTCATCAAGGAGAGGAGGGGATTTTGAGAGAAGCAAAGAGAGCCAATGCAGTGCAGGTTGAGAAGTGCTTGGAATGTGGCCTTTTGGATGAGCCCCGATGGGACCATTCAAGTTTGTCACATTATGCCTGATATAGTGAGAAGGGTTCTTCTGTGAGCTATCTAAAAAGTCAACTTTAACATTCCTACAGCAGTACAAAGGAGAGGAAGGAGCAAGAGTCCAATTACAGAGTTACAATGAAAAAGATTAATTAGCATGAGAGTACCCACAAACAGTTCATTCAGAAGCCTGATAGCTACGGGGAAGTAACAGTCTTTACACCTGTTGGTGCATGACTTCACACTCCTGAATCTTCTCTCCAGTGGATGGAAGGAGTAGTTAGTGTGTCCAGGGTGTGATGGATCCTTCAGTATGTTGGCTGCCTTTCCAAAATAACAGGAGATGTGGATGGAGTCCATGGAGGGGAGAGAAGTTTGCATGAATGTTTTGAGATGCTTTTGCCACTTTCTGTAGCTTCTCTGATCCTGTGATGCTTCCTGCAAGTCTGCTTTCAATAGTGTACCTGTGGGAGTTGTTGAAGGCCAGGGTGGCAACATGCCAAACTGCCTTAGTTTTCTGAGAAAATAGAAGCATTTGGTGGACTTTCTTAACTATTGCAAAGTGGAAGATATCAAGGAAGTGGAATTATTTTGGAATTTATTCCTCCTTTGCACTTTCATTGAAACAAGTTATCTGAATATCAATTGCTATTTCTAAGAAATTGCTATGTGCACATTGGTCAACAAGTTCCCCATGTGACCACTGGGATCACAATACAAAGTTGTTTGTGGCAGCTTTGGGATGTGCTGAGGTTGCAAAGGTTGTGGCATAAACCCCTGTCCTTCTTGCATCTCTTTATCTCACTTATCTATAGTGCAGTAACCCCCACCTGTAATGCACCTGACTCAGGGTGAACAGGTGGCAGCACAGCAGAAGCACTGTGTGAGATTTCCACAGCAGTTATTTGTGCAAGGTATAGAGGATCAGTGTTGATCCCTGATCCAGGTTCTAGCGTGATGTGAGAAACAGAAGTACCTTCAGAGATTTCGCTCGAGACAAAAATTGAGAACAAAGAACATTTATTGTACAACAATGCGAAGTTGGGTGCTTCCCCTTACCCTGGGAATACACACACATACTGGTGCTCACCCAACTTTTATACAGTTCATTTCAGTGTAGAGGTACCCTCCCCCCCCCCCTAACATTCTTCTGCCTCCTGGATTGGTTTGGCATTTGGTAATTCTGTCTGCCTATATGCAGTTTCTGTAAACTTGAAAGACCATGGGGTATCCTGTCTGGGTCCCATCATGTCATTATCCCCTTATTTCATGAATCTGCCTTTGTCCTTATTCACACATCTCAACCCCCAGGACTTACTAATTCTATATGCAGAACTTGCTAATTCTGTCTATCACTATAAGACCCTTATTCTATTATACTTGCGTAACCCTTCCTCACACTCATCCCTACTCAGCACTTACTTAACTTCCTCTAATCTAGTCTAGTATTCCTTATTTCATTCATACTAGCTTTACTTCCTATATTCTATTATCTCTCACAGTGAGGTCCCAATCAGCAGTTTGCTGAGGAATGAAGAACTCAGACTTTTATCCAATTCCCTTCATTTGATACAAAGGCCTGTGAGAATTCTGTCACCTCCATAGAGGATTGAGGAACTCACAAGACATACAAGTGCATGGCTTTAAATTTTCCAACACCATCTAACATTAACAAATCTCAAAACAGTCACCTCCGAGGCAGTGAGCATTATTCCATTGTTATGCAATGTCCATTTACCTGTGGCATCATATTGTGGATCAATCGCACAGATACTTCCCACCCCCGGTACTTTTACAGTCTCTGTTCCCCTAAATCTTGGAAGTCATGTGATTTTAGGGAAAAATGGATCCATTGGAAATTTATCAGTCAGCTGTTGTAATCAGGCAACAATACATAATCAGGCTAGTGGAATTTCATGGTGGCTGTTGCCAAGCAACACAAAATCTGGGACCCCCCCCATGTCTTTAGTTTTCTTCACTCTGTCTGGAAAAACAACCAACTGTAAAACCTCACAAAGATAAGCGTATACAGAGCCGTTGTCATACCCACACTCCTGTTCGGCTCCGAATCATGGGTCCTCTACTGGCACCACCTACGGCTCCTAGAACGCTTCCACCAGCGTTGTCTCCGCTCCATCCTCAACATCCATTGGAGCGCTTTCATCCCTAACGTCGAAGTACTCGAGATGGCAGAGGTCGACAGCATCGAGTCCATGCTGCTGAAGATCCAGCTGCGCTGGATGGGTCACGTCTCCAGAATGGAGGACCATCGCCTTCCCAAGATCGTGTTATATGGCGAGCTCTCCACTGGCCACCGTGACAGAGGTGCACCAAAGAAAAGGTACAAGGACTGCCTAAAGAAATCTCTTGGTGCCTGCCACATTGACCACCGCCAGTGGGCTGATAACGCCTCAAACCGTGCATCTTGGCGCCTCACAGTTTGGCGGGCAGCAACCTCCTTTGAAGAAGACCGCAGAGCCCACCTCACTGACAAAAGGCAAAGGAGGAAAAACCCAACACCCAACCCCAACCAACCAATTTTCCCCTGCAACCGCTGCAACCGTGTCTGCCTGTCCTTCATCGGACTTGTCAGCCACAAACGAGCCTGCAGCTGACGTGGACTTTTTACCCCCTCCATAAATCTTCGTCCGCGAAGCCAAGCCAAAGAGAAAAAACCAAGTTGTATTTAAGCTTTAATATTTTGGTTAATTAACTCATCTATTAATGTATTTGATGTAATCTAAACTAGATTGACCCTTACTTCTGCCTAGCTGAGCACTTTCTTCCCATTCACAAAGTTGCTGGAATTTCCAGATGCTCCCATTTAATTGGGTTCATCCCTAATTCAACTCAGAGATGGGTAAACCTGAATATTATCTCCCCACACTTGCTTTTCAGAGACCATTTCCTGTCTCCTCCAGGTAGAATCACTTATCCATTAAAATGCAGTTGAAAGAATGAGCCAGACCATGATTTGCCTGGTGCTAACTCATTGTAAATCCCAATTTTAAAAATTCTCAGCTTTGTTTCCTAATCTCTCCATGGCCTCCTGTTCACACCTGGTTGTGCCTGTACAATACAACTCCCCAAAGATTCACTTGTCAGCAGGCCTCTTGTTGCTTCAAAATGAATTCATCCCCCCCTTGAACATGTGAAAAATCAACTTCTGGAATTCCTTCCTTAAAATTTTGCTTCTGTCCTTTGAAAAACTTCTTTGAACTGGTGCTTCCACTCCCTACATGTCTTGGTATCAGATTTTATTTGATTCCCTCCCATGACGCAGCTGGAAAAGTTTGTTACATTAAAATCTCCACATAAATTCCAGTTGTTTTCCTAAAGTACATCAGCTTGTTCAATAATAATCAGCTTCCCTACAATGATAATAGAGAATATAATTCTATGGAGTTGCTTGCAACATAAATTATATATGTTAAAATTAACATAATTAACCATAAGAAAATAAAACTTCAGAGTAGCAAGATTAGAGCAGTGCTATTACAGTGTTAGTTAGGTATGGAGTTTGTACATGATTGAGTGGCTTTCCTCCAGGTGCTCCAGTTTCTTCCCACATTCCAAAGACATACAGAATGAGTAGGTTAATTGCCCATTATGGGTGTATTTGAGTGGCAAAGGCTTGTGGGCTGGAAGGACCTGTTACCATGCTGTCGCTCTTGATTAAAAATTAAAATAAACACCGGAGTAGGAAAACAAATGGGGAAGGTAGCCACAACTTGAAATGGCCATGGAATGCACCATGTGAAGGATCAACGCACAAAGTGCTGGAAGGAATCACTGGGTCAGGCATGTGAGTCCAGAGTTCTTCTAGCACTTTGCATGTAGCTCCAGTTTTCCAGCATCTTTCAAAGGATAGAGTAGTGGTTAATGCCAACAATCTGGGTTCGAATCCAGTTCTGCCTACAAGAAGTTTGTGGATTCTCCTCGTGTCTGCATGGGTTTCCTCCTGGTGCTCTGGTTTCCTTCCACGTTCCAAAGATGTATGTGGTCACTAGGTTCATTAATCATGTGGGTGCATTTGGGCAGCATGAGCTAATGGGCTGGTAGAGCCTGTACTGCGGTGTATCTCTAAATTTAATTCACTGTGATCACTGAACAAAATAAAAGCTGAAGTTTGTTTTGCAAATACAATCCATAATTATAATGAGATGAGAGTTTATTGTTGTATACACAAGTACAATGTACACATGCATTGAAAAGTCTCAGCGAATCCATGGCTGATCCATGGAGAGAAATGGTCAGTCAACATTTTGGGTTGGGATCCTCTTTTATCAGTTAAACAAAAAAGTCAAGGGCCCAGGCTCTTCCTATGGGTGCTGCTTGACATGCTGAGTTTCTCCTGCATATTTTTGTATTGCACCCTCTTTTATAAATTTGATTCCAGAATCATGAAGGTTAGCTTATGAGGAGGGACTGAGTTGCCTGCAACAAGAGTTACTGGAGTTTAGAAAAATGAGGGGTTATCTTACAGGAACACAAAAATTATGCAAAGAATAGATAAGAATGGAGAAATTGATACTGATACCCTGATTGGAGACTGCCAAATAATCCAAGTGCCTAAGTGACCTCGTGAGGATACGATACATGCAGACAACATCTAGAATAGTGTTAAGATTCAGGGGAGTAGATTTTGGAGGGTGATGAGAAGAAATGTGCATTTCACAGGGAGAGATGAATCTCTGGAATTCTCTGCCAAAGGATGCAGTAGAAGCTGCCTTATTAAATATATTTAAGACAGAGATGGATGGATTTTTGAAATGTAATAGAGTTAAGGGTTATGGGGAATTGGAAGATAAGTGGAACTGAGTGCATTTACATCATTGAATGGTGGAGCAGAGTCGATGGGTCAGATGGCCACCTCCTACTTCTTTTTCATATATTCTTATGTTTTAATCTCAATAAAGGGTCCCAACCAAAAATGTTGACTGACCATTTCTCTCCATGGTTACTACATGACTTGTGCTAATACCATAACACTCTTAGATGCCTATTGGATCCCTCTGATTCTCCTGCCACATCCATCTACATTGGTTAGCCTGGAGAAAACTGGGGAAACATTCTCTGGGGAAAACACAAACTCCACACAAACAACACTGCAGGTAGGGATTGAACCTTGATCTCTGGTTCTGCAAGATCCAGTTTTATCTAACATCTCTCTTCATTCTCCTTAAGTCCAGTTAACTACGAGCCTAACTGGCATTTCAAGCACCACCAATCTCACCTTTGGTTAAGAATGTGGGTCCCTGTTGGCCTCATCAACAACCTCTAGAGGGTGTGAAGGAAAGTCAACTTGAATGCCAAGTGAGGAAAGGCTTTGAATTCCTCCTTTTGAGGCATTGATAAAACTTTCCCTTATTTTCTAAATTTAAAATACAATACAGAGTGTAAACAAAAAGGCAGTGATCAATGTTATATTGAGTTCCTTCCCTTCCAAGTAAAGGAAAATTTGGCAGGTAGCAAAAAGCAATCTGTTGGAGGGACAATATCTGTCTCTATTTCATGTGAAAACCATTCACTGATTGTGGAGATAGTCAATATAAGGAGGGAAGGGTAGTGGGGGATTGGTGAAGGATGAAAGATAGGTGGGGAAAGGGAGGGCCTGGAATTGAGACACAGAGACAGGTGATTGAAAGGAGTGGGAGACACAGACAGACAGGGCAAGTGGAGAAAGATGGGCTGGGGAGGTGAAGGTGGAGACGGCTAGCAGGGCGGGATAATACAACCATTGAACAATACAGCACAGAAACAGGCCCTTTGGCCCATCTAGTCTGTGCCAAACATTTTTAGGCATGAATCTAGATTCCTCTGGCAGCTCCTTAAAATTGCCCCTCAGGTCTCCCTTACCGACTGGTTCCCGAGGGAAAGACTGTGAGCATTCATTTTATCCATCATTCATAGATCTCTATAAAGTCACCCCGCTCAGCCCTCTGGGCTCCAGGGAGTAAAGACCTATCATCACTGCACATGAGCTGTGTGTGTTACTCATTCTCCGCCACCAACCTTCACTGATACTCATGTCGAAAGTGACGGTGGTTGTGAGTGCACGGTCCCTGCATTCTTGAGAAGCAGCTCCAGTTCCCCCCCCCCCCCCCCCCCCCCGACCCGGCAAGAAGAAACGCAGCTGCGGGGCTCTCCCTGACCCGGAGACCTCGCTTTGCAATCGAACCAGGACTTCGCACTCGAACGAGAAAGGGCTGCGAGCAAAAAGGAAATAAATTCCTCCTCGTCAAAAACAAATCACTGGGAACGAAGCATTAAAAGACCCAAGGGACGCATTCTTTTGGGTGAAATTTTGCTCCAATCACAGAACTCAGGCAACCCGGAGGGTGATTTCTGCTGAAGACATTGGCCTCTTTGAAACCTGCCTGGTTGTTCGAGGAAACATCTAACCTTGAAATAAGCGAAGGAAAACTCCAACTTGGTAAGAGCCTCTCCTAGTGTGACTCCAACTCGATACAATTCAGTTCGTCTTTATTAACTGGGTTACTGACCTGAACTAAGTGTGTGGCGTTACTTTAGTTTTCGGCAATGTTTTAAACACTTAATGTTCACTGACAAAGAGCAGCACCTTGTTTTCAACTGGTGAATATTGTTTTTATTTGCAAAGATGCTTTAAATGACCCCTGACAGGAAAGATACATGGCTGGTAAGATATTAAACAAAGCTGATCTGACGAGCGATGGTTTATAAGCGTTTCTCTGGTCCTTTTCTCCCAGATTTTGAGCGGTTGGAGCATTGGCATTTATTGTCAGAGCGAAATACAGACGGGGGTGATACAGACCGGTTATCCTGTTAGCTCGTAGTTAGTGAGGAAGTCGCTGTACATTATTGCTCTGTTTAATTTGTCTGACTGAATGTGAAAAATTTTTTTTAAGATACTGGCGAAATACGAAGGAGTTTGTCACTCTCCAAGAAAATCAACCATATTCACACACAGGCTTCAATAAAATCACTTCTAATTGCCTTGCCTTCATTGGGCGGACGGGGTGTTGAACACCCGACGTCCGTACAAGTTGTTGGTGGGACTATACTGGCAGTGCTGTGTGCAGTTCTGGTCGCCCTGCTATGTGAGAGGTCAGTTGGAAAGGGGGCAGAGAATATTCGTCAGGATCTTGCGGGTCTGGAGGGCTTTGAGTCAAAGGTTGGAGAGGCTGCATCTCTCTTCCCAGGAGCCCAGGGGTGACCTTGAAGACGTTTATAAAAATCAGGCAGGCACGGATGAAATAAATGTTCACTCCCCCCCACCTCCCTCTCAGGCTAGGTGATTCTAGAATGAGGTGGCAGGGGTTTAAGATGGGAGAGGAGAGACTGAAGAGGGCCTAAGGAGTGACTTTTTCACTTAGATGGTGGTCCTGCCAGAGGAAACTATAAAAATGGGTACAATTATGACAATGAAAAGACATTTGGACAGATAATCGGATAGGAAAGATTTAGAAGGATATGGACCCAAATGCAGGCAAATGGAACTCGCCCAAAATTCCAACTTGGTCAGCGTGGATGATTTGGGCTAAATATTTTTATTCCATTCTGTGTTGCGTGGATCTATGACTCGAAGAACATTACAACACAGTACACGCCCTTCAGCCCACAATGTTGTGGCGATGAATGAAAATCTACTCCACAACAACCTAATCCTTCCCTACTTCACACCCATAACCCTATATTTTTTCTTACATCCATGTACCCATTTAAGAATCTAGTAAATGTCCCTGTTATACCAGCCTTCATCATCACACCAAGCAATACATTCAAAGTACTCACCACTCTCTGTGTAAACAACTTATCTCTGGCATCTCCCCTAAACTTTCCTCCACTCCCATTAAACAGGCGTCCTCTGGTATTTGCTATTGTTGCCATGGGAAAAAGGTATGACATTCTGTGATGCTCCCCTGCATCCTTCTACTGAAGGAAAGTTTGCCTAATAATTTTATTTCTGAAAAACACATGTCCAGAGTCATAGAGAGTGGAAACAGGACTTTCGGTATACCAACAAGTGCCCATCTGTATTAATGCCATTTACCAGCACCATAGCCTCCTAGTGCTGGTAAAAAAAAGTAGCAAGTGTCCTGGTTTTATCTCCCCATGTTCACAAACCACTGCAGAGATCCTGTCCTATCATTCCATCATGGAGCAGCTGAATCATCTACACGAATTTCCTTGGGTCTGTAATGTCTCAGGATGACGCAGAGAGTCGCCCTGTTAACAGTGTCAAATGCCTTTGGCAAGTCAATGAAGACAGAGAAGAGAGGCTTGTTCTGCTCTATGAATTTCTCCTGAACTTGTCTCACAGCAAATATCATGTCCACTGTACTCCATTCTGGCTGAAAGTCGCACTGCGCCTCCGGGAGATTCCTTTCCGAGACAGTGACGTCTGGAGGAAGCAAGCGAAAATCTTGCCTGTGTTGGACAGCAGTGAGATACGCCTGTAGTTTCTGCAGTTTGATGAGGGCATTGGAGAAGTCACCAGGCATCTCCGCCATGATCCAGATGTCTTCCAGGATGTCTTGGAACGTCTGTAATGCGTTTGGGCTTAGGGCTTTGTAGATCCTGCCATTGCTTTATTTGAATTAATCTGCAAGATAGCTTTATGGATCTCATCAGTTGAAGGCGACAGGTTTAGGTCATCCAGGACTGGCTGCTTCATCTGAACTCATGAGGGTTGGTGTATTGATACTGACAATGGTGATATGCCGGGATTTAATGAGAGGAAAGCAGAACTTCATGATACATTCATTGATTCCAGTGGGTTGGGTAGGGATATTCCTCAGCAGAGCAGCTTTGATTGCAAAACCTACTCCGTGCATCCTGTGGTTTTCCTGTCTAAAAGAACGTATATCCACTGGCTGCTTCCTGTAATGAACCCTTGTCGCAAGCCTGGTTTCAGTGAGTGTAGTGATGTCATTGCGATAATAGCGAAGTTCAGCCACTGAGTGCTGTTTGCCTTTCAGGACTTTCCACCTTGTCTCTATCCTGCAAGGTCCGAACATTCCAGGTTCCAAAAATGAGTTTTATTTGATTTAGTTTTCTTGTATGTCGACCACTAAAGAGATTATCTGCCAGCTGCGGTTAGCTAGCCAGATGCTGTTGTGGGGCAGGCAATATTTGGGGTGTGGTAGCTCACCTGCACAGCAGGCGAACTGGCTCATGGAGTCTGTGGCAGATTTGACTGTGTGAGCTCAGGTGCAGGTAAGCACACAGCCTGGCAGCTCATGTCATAAAGGTCCCGGGAGTCACAAAGCCTCATCGGGTTCAGAGGCATTTAACCATGCGTAAGAGTTCTATTAAAGTCAGTTGGTTCAACTCACTTTCGACTGCGTGGTTCTTTCGCTCGCTGTGTGGCTAGTGCGACTACAAGGGGTACATTTTCTAACCCCAACCCTCATGAAGGGTGGGCAGTGCTGTCCTAAAAAGGACTGCCCTATCTCCCTGTATGCTGCCAGACATCTCTGCAGCCTAGGTACAGATGAACGATTACTGGCGCAAAGGTCACCTACATGCAGGTTTGTGGCTACAACTGCCTGTGGTCATCGCCACCTGTTGCTTCGTTCCTCCCCCATTGCTGCAGGACTTGATGTTTTGGGTTTGACAGATGAATTGCACAATAGAAACCTGTACATGATCGAGTTTTAAATGGAACAGCCGTTGCACAGTGGCAATCCCACTCTCTCAGCAGAAGAGACCTTAATCCAGTGGCACAGACAACCATTAGGGCTGGAGACCTCTCTCGCTGCAATGGATGACCAGGATGTCTAAGTGTCTCGTCATGCTCTTAGTGCTCCACTATGCCTGGTTGGCCTGCCTTCTTGACCGTTAGACCATTAATCGATCTCCTCTGCTCAATCTGCTCAGGCTAGATTTCACACACTGGGATTGGCAGCCACTCTATCTCACCAAGGGTTGAAGACGCATCAGCTATCTTCACCTGGTTTAGCCCATCTGCTGTGACAGTTTACCAGGGAGCTGCATGGGCTACAGCTACTTGGAATTTAATCTGGAAAAATGTAAGATGTTACACTTGTAACAGGAAAGTATACAGTTAATGCCAACACCCTTGGCAGCATTGATGCACAGGGAGATCTAGGATGTAAATCTACACTGAAAGTAGGATAGGGTGGTAAAAAGAGTGTATGGCACACTTGCCTTCATCATTCAGGGGATGGAGTATAAAAAAGCCTTTGAATTATTGTGCCACACTATAGGAAGGCCGAAAAGGTTTTGGAGAGCGTGCTGAAGAAGTTGGCCAGGACATCACATGGAATGGGGTGATTCAGCTAAAAGGAGAGCTTTCTGCAGTGCATTGAAAGGTGAGGGATGAGTAGTGTATAAAATTATTAGGGACCAAGAGACTTTTATCCCAGGATTTAATAAAATGGCGGCGTTGTCAGATCTGCTGTAATGGCAGTGGTAGGAATCTGGCAGAGCAGATAGCAGAGACACAGCTCTGCTCCAAAGGCTCCGACTGGCTGGTCCTGATGCCGAGGGCTCCATACAATCTTTAAACAGGCTGTTAAAGGGACCAACGGGATATATTTTTATAAAATCCTGCATCCACAGAAGTCTGTGTGCAAGATGGCAGTGCCTATACTGGGCAACATACCACAAGGGGTTGTAGGTACGAGGGAGCAGCAGACTGGCAGAGCACCAGAAATCGGGAGGACATCACCTGTTGAAAAGGAGAAGCATGGAAGGTGACCATGGCAGCAGGAGGATTCGCACAGACTGTCGGTTGTAGGTGAATTCCAGTCAAAAAAACCCACACAGCTGTGGCCGTAGGCAACTTGCAGTCAAAGGACCCACACAGGTTACGGGCTGCTGGAGGCTGGTTCATAGCCTGGCATTGGAATCAAGATTGGAGAGGGTGCTGAGGGCAAGAAGGGCTGCCAAAAGGCCTTGGGGGGCTGAAGGCTTCCTGATTGTATTGGAGGTTTGAATCTGGAGCTCAGGTTGCCAATGGTTTGAACAGGAATGTGTGTGGCTGCAGAGGCTGCAGAAGGTCTGGAGCCAAATCCAGTGACTCACTGTGACTCTGAAGGGACTCTCTTTTGCTTCTCTTTCTCCTATTGCACCAGCCAATGCTCATGGTGACTCTTTATTTACCTTAAGACAGATAAAAGTTGAAGTATATCATGCATATTACATTTTTATGTATTATTATGTGACAATGAACCTTGAAAGGACAGACACGAGGCCAATTCACAAAACTGCTCAAGAAATTCAGCAAGACACACAGCGTGTACAGGAAGTAAAAGATAACCAATGTTTTGGCCTGAGCCCTTTGCCAAGGAATGAACAAAAAGCAGACAGGTTCCTCAATAAAAAGATGGGGAGGAGGTAGGAAGAGGCAGATGGAGGAGCACAGGCCAAAAAGCAAGGGGTTGTAGGTGGATACAAGTGGAAGGGTAGAAGAGAAAAATACTGACGTGATGGAGGAATGGGGTAGAACTCTGCATGGAGAGAAAATGGGGTGGGTAGCTGGAGGAAAGAAGAGAGGCTCAGGGAGGAGTTTAACAAAATATGAGAACTCATTACTAATAGTGTCTGTTTGGAGAATGCCTGCACGGAATATTAAGTGTTGTACCTCCAGTTTGTGGGTAGCCTGAGTTTGACGGTGCAAATGGCCATGAATAGAGATGTCAGTGTGGGAATGGTCTGTGCAATTAAAATGTTGACCTTTGGGAGGTCCCTGATATTGCAGCAGACAAAGCAAACATGCTCAACGAAAAGTTCTCCCAGTCTGAGTCCAGTCTCTCTGAGGTAGAGAAGGCCACAACGGGAGCACAACAGGTGCTGCAGATGATCTCCGCAAATTCACAAGTGAAGTGTTACTTAATTTGGATGGACTGTGTTGGGGCCAAAATGGTGGTGAGGGAGGAGCTGTGCATGCAAGTGTAGCATTTCTTGCAGTCATGAGGGTGGTTATCGAGGGAGTGATTAGTGGGAAGGAGTGAGTGGACTAGAGTGTCCTGGAGGGAGTGGTCCCTACGGTATTGGAAAGGGGAAGATAGGTTTGGTGGTGGGATCACATTTTCGATTGTGTAAGTTGCGGAAGATAATATGTTGGACGCAGAGGCTGGTGGGGTAGAAGGTGAGGACAGGGGAACCCTGTCCTTGTTGTCCCTCAGTGCTGAGGGAGCCAGGGAAGATGCGCAGAAAATAATGGAAATGCGGGCAAGGGCTGTGTTGATATCAGTAGAGGGAAGCCACAGTTTTTTATGAGATTGAGCAGGAGAAATGAAAGAGGAAGGAGTTGCGATGCTTGTCAGGAAAATATATCACAGCTGTGCTCAGGCAGGTCAGACGAGAGGGTTTGTCTATTGAGGCTATATGGGTGGAACTGAGGAACAGGAAAGGGATGACCACATTAATGACAGGCTGCCCAAGAGTCAGTGAAAATTGGAGGAACAAATGCAGGTCGTTAGCAGAGACATGCAGGAAACATTAAAGTTTGATATTTGGTGATTTTAATTTTCCTCATATTGATGGAGACTCCCATACTGCAAGAGGACTGCATGGCTTAGAGTTTGTCAAATATGGTCAGGAAAGTTTTCTAAATCAATCTATTGAGATACCAATAAGAGAGTGCAATACTGGGTCTCCTATTAGGGAATGAGGCAGGACAGGTGACAGAAGTGTGTATAGAGGAATGCTTTGAGTCCAGTGAACATAATGCATTAATTTCAAGATAATTATGGATAAAGATAGGTCTGGTGTTCAGGCTAAGATTCTAAATTGGAATAAGTAATAAAGGATCTAGAAAGCGTAGATTGGGATAGATTGTTTTCTAGCAACAATGTGCCTGGTAAGTGGAAGGTTTACAAAGGCAAAACTTTCCAAGTAAAGAGCTTCTATGTTCCTGTCATGATTATATGATTAACGGGCTTAGGGAACCATGGCTTTCAAGGGACATTGGGGATCCATTTAAGAAGAGAGAGGTGTATAGCTGGCACAGGCAACAAGAAGCAAATGAGGTACTTGAGAAGTATAATAACGCATGAGAAAACCCAAGAAGATAATCAGGAAATTGAATAAACCTACTTTGAAATAATGGCATTTTCCCTGACATCAAACCTCCTCCTTTTATCAACCTTTTACCAAAGCTCAATTAAATACAAAATAGGAGTTTCTCCATTTACTATCAATAATCTTGAATTCTGTTTATAAATAAAATGTTGTGGATTTACTGCTCCTATTTTACTGAGTTCTAGATTCAACCAAGCTGGAATTTTATTTAAATCATGCATTGGATTAATAAATCACAACAGGGCTGCTTTATAATAATTCATAAAATTGAGGAGTTGAAAATCTCCTAAATCATAATTCCATGTTAATTTCTCCAAGGAAACCCCTCACCATTTTCCCTTTTCATAAAAATATCCTAACACAAGCATTTAATTTCTTTAAAATTTGAGTATGTATCAAGTAGCAAAAGCTAGGAATTGTATTGCTATAACTTGGAAATCAGATACAGATTTGGGAATGCAAAAATGGCATACAGAAATTCGGAGCTGCATACCACTTGAAAAAAAATACTTATAACTTGGGAGATTAATACTGTATATTTTGGAAAATATGGTGCCCATATAAGGGCCGGTATGAATATTTAAATGAAACTCAGACATTCCCTTGCTCCTAAATGTCTCTTTACATTAGAAGTTCTATAATATGGAGTACTCCTGTCATGAATCTCTTGTCCTATACTTTTTTCTTTTTAGTGGAGGAGGGGAGGGGGAGGGATATTAAGGAGGTTCTTTTTAATTCTCTATCTTTTTCTATTTCTTGTGTGTGTGTGTATATATATATATATATATATATATGTATATATAATATATATATATATTAGTATTAGAAGTTTATTTATAGTAATGTATCTGAATTTTTGTGGTTTTAAATTTATAAATTGTGGTGACGCAGGCAAACCAGCTCAGTGCTTGCACGGCAGTGGAGCAGCCACGTCAAGATGATGCCGCTGGGTTTTACTTCTCTCGTGGACAGAGGGACTATGCCTGCGCACTTGGCTGAATCATTACGTCGCCACCAATGCAGAGTCGGGATTGACAGCCACCTTATAAGGCACAGTGCAGGCTTTTTCAAATAAACCGTTGGAAATGAAACTGACTCCAGTGTGTAGTCTCCTTCTTTCGTTTCCCCCCCTTGAAGCTACCACTACAGTTGGTGACCCTGACGAGCCCAGACGATTCTGGACTCTACATCATGGACATTGCAGCAGTCGATGCAGTGGCTATAAACTTACCGATCTTCCGGACGCTTTGCCCACATACTTGGTTCTGGCAAGTGGAAGCGCAATTCCACCTCCGGCAGATCACCTCTGACTTGACAATGTTCTACCAAGTTGTCAGCTCCCTTGACCAAGAGACCGCAGCCAGAGTGGATGACCTGATACACGACCCCCCAGAGAAAGGTAAATACCCAGCTCTCCTCTTAAGTACCTTCGACCTGTCCAGGCACCAGCGCGCCGCCAGGCTCATGCACCTAGACAGCCTAGGAGACAGAGCACCATCCGCCCTCATGGACGAAATGCTCGTACTGGCAGAGGGTCACAAGACGTGCCTCATATTTGAGTAGGCTTCCCTAGAGCAGATGCCGGACGACATACAGCTCCTGTCAGCAGATGAGGATTTCTCAGACCCACGCAAGGTCACGGCCAGAGCAGATGTTATCCTATGACGTACAAAACGCGAAAACTAGTCTGCCATAAACCAGGTGTCGCACCCCAACTCCAACTGGGCACAACCGTGGCCCAACAAGCCGGCAGAGGCACCAAACACTAACTGGTGCTTTAATCACCAACACTGGGGTGGGTGGGGGGGGGGCAGGCACAGAAAATGCAGCAACCCTGCTTGTTTTCAGAAAACAGTCAGGCCAGCTGCCACCAAGGCCATGGTTGCTGCCACATCAATACCCCTCTGCATGTCACTGACAAGGTTAGTAGCCAACAGTTTCTGGTCAACATGGGTGCCAAACTTAGTGTCATCCCACCAACCGCACTAGAGACACGAATGCGACCACAAGGCCCCACACTCTGGGATATTAACAACACCACCATCAAAACCTTCAGCACACGCATCGTGCAAATACTGCTCAGCAATGAGAAGTTCCGGTGGAATTTCACACTAGCTGCAGTGGACACATCGCTCCTTGGTGCTGATTTCCTTCAGGCGCATAGCCTGCTGGTGGATGTGAATGCCAAGCACCTAGTACATGCCCAAATTTTCCAAACTGTCCAACTTGAAGTTACCATTGCCAGGCGTGGCCACAGTGAGTGCCCTTAAGGACGAGTATAGCTGCATCCTGGATGAATTCCTGGCTATCCTCCAATCACAATTCACTTCCACCATGCCACAATGAGGAGTGCTACACCACATACCGACCCAAGGGCCCCTGCTCCATGCCAAAATCAGGAGAATTCCCCCAGACAAACTGCAGTTGGCCAAAGAGGAATTTTCTTGGATGCAAAAGTTAGGCATACTCCGCAGGTCCGACAGTCCATGGGGCGTCCCCACTAACATGGTCCCTAAGTCCTCGGGTGGGTGGTGGCCCTGTGGGGATTACTGCTGCCTTATCAACTCCACCACACCCAACCACTACCTGGTCCCACACATACAGGACTTCACAGTGCGAAGGTGTTCTCTAATGTCGATTTGGTGCATGGCTATCACCAAATCGCAGTCCACCCAGACAACATCGGCAAGACGGCCATTATCACCACATTCGGACTTTTCAAATTCCCCCGCATGCCTTTTGGTCTCAAGAATGCAGTGCAAACCTTTCAGTGCTTGATGAACGTGATGGGCAAAGACTTGGACTTTGTTTTCATCTACTTGGATGACAGACTTTTCACTCGCCTGTCAGAGTCTGGACACGCAGTCAACGTGGCGAAGTGCCAATTCGGGAAAAACTCCATGCAGTTCTTAGGTCACACTATCACCACGAATGGGGTGGCACCATCAGCGGAAAAGGTCACAGTCATAAACCAGTTCGCCCAACATCCTCAAAGGCCTCCAGGAATTCACCGGGATGGTTAACATTTACAACCGATTCATCCCAGGGGCAGCATGCATCATGAGACTACTGTTCGCCATGATATCAGCCAAAAGCAAACCCCTAGCATGGATGGAGGAGGCCAATGCAGCTTTCACTGTAACAATGAACGCCCTGGCCCATGCCACCTTGCTGATTCATCCCAGATCGGAAGTACTCATGGCACTCACCATAGATGCATCGGCAACAGTCATCAGGGGCCTCCTTGAGCAATCCTTCGAAGGTCCATGGAGGCCGCTGGCCTTTTTCAGCTGCCACCTGCCCATCCCCCCTAACTTAAATGCAGCACATTCAACAGGGAGCTCCTGGCACTCTATCTGGCCATCAGGCATTTTCAGTATTTCCTGGAGGGCAGGCCATTAAAGGACCCCTGGTCAGCATGCCAACAGTGCCACCTATCCTATTTATCAGAGTTCACCACCAACATCTGGCACCTCTCCAGCAAGGACAATGTTGTGGCCGAGACATTCTCCCGGCTCACCATCCAGTCCTTATCCCACGGGCTGGACTACTCCCGGCTGGTGCTGGCCTCAAAAGAGGAAGAGGAAACATAGGCCTTCCGTACAGCCATCACCGGCCTCACTTTGAAGACCTCAGTCTGCCGGACAGCCCTTGCACGCTTCTTTGATATCTGTTTGATGTCTCCACTGGCGCAGCGTGTCCAGTAGTGCCTCAGCAATGGAGGCACCAAGTTTTCAAGGCTGTTCATGACCTCGCACACTTGTCTATAAAAACCACAACCAGTATGGTAACAGAGAGGTTCATATGGCATGGCCTGAGCAAACAGGTCATGGCAGATGGCTCACAATTACATCCAGTGTCAAGCATCCAAAGTCCACCATCTTGTCAAAACTCCTGTCCACCAGTTCGACCCTCCGAAGAGATGGTTCAAACATATACATGTCGACATCGTGGGCCCACTGCCCATCTCCCGAGATGCCCGGTACCTCTTCACAGTAATAGACAGCACCACGAAATGGCCGGAAGCCATTCCTTTAAAGGAGACCTCAACTGCCAGGGCACTGCTCATGTATTGGATCGTGAGGTTTGGGGTATCAGCTCACATAACGACCGACAGAGGGGTGCAGTTTATGTCAGCACTGTGAACACAGCTCACAACGCTCCTGGGCATTAAACTGCACTACACCTCTGCCTATCACCCACAGTCCAATGGACTCGTTGTGCGTTTCCACCGCCACATGAAGTCAGCCCTCATGGTCCATTTAAATTGGCCCTA
This sequence comes from Narcine bancroftii, assembly GCF_036971445.1. Taxonomy (NCBI): domain Eukaryota; kingdom Metazoa; phylum Chordata; class Chondrichthyes; order Torpediniformes; family Narcinidae; genus Narcine; species Narcine bancroftii. Next base: position 383,968,306 of record NC_091469.1, on the reverse strand, counting down.
ATTGGGTAGGTGAGCTCCCCTGGGTCCTACTGGGGATCAGGACGGCACCTAAAGAGGATTTACAGGCATCCTCAGTGGAATTGGTTTATGGCGCCCTGCTAACCCTGCCAGGTGAACTCTTCCCATTGTCCCAAGACTCAGGCACCGAGGGGAAGGCATCATTGCAGGACCTACAGGACAGGTTAGTCTTGTTTGTGCCCCCCCACCACCCCACACCATGGATGCTGGCCTGTGCCCATCCCCAAAGACTTATCAACTGCGGACTTTGTATTCGTCTGCCGTGGTCCGCATTCCACCCCCCTCCAACGACTTTATGAAGGCCCTATGCAACTCAGGCAAAACTTTCACACTGGACATTGGGGATAGGGAGGAGCTGTTCACAGCAGACAGGTAGAAACAGGCATATCTGGACCTCAGCATGCAGATCATACCAGCACAGCCCAAACGCCAGGGGCGACCACCTAAAGGCACATCCCCACAGTGCTCAAGGGCAACAGGACACTAGAGCCGGCTCTGAGGTGGGGGGGGGGAGGGGGAGTTTTGTGGCAGCGCACATCACGACACAGTCGAACCGGCTCCATGTGTCATGGCAGCGGACCAACCACGTCAAGATGGTGCTGCTGGGTTTTGCTTCCCTTGTGGGTAGAGGGGCCGCGCACGCGGCTGCGTCGTTACGTCACCGTCAACGCAGGTATGGGAATTGACAACCACCTTGTAAGGGACAGCGCGGGCTTTTTCGAATTAACCATTAGAAACAAAACTGACTCCAGCATGTAGTCTCCTTCTTTCATTTCCCCCTTGTAGCTACCACTACAAAACAAAATAAAAAAAAGTTAATCAGGAAGGCTAAAAGAAGACGTCAGATCGCTTTGGCAGACGAGGTGAAGGAAAATCCTATGGGCTTCCACAGCTATATTAATAGCAAAAGGATGGAAAGGTACAAAATTTATCCTCTTGAAGATCAGTGTGATCAGCTATGTATGGAACCAGAAGAGATGGGGGAGATCTTAAATGTTTTTTTCATCTGCAGTTACTCAGGAAACGAGCACAAAGACTTGAGAAGTGAGGCAAACAAGCAGTGGCATCTTGGAACCTATATAGATTAAAGATGAGGAGATGCTTGCTGGCTTAAATTGAATAAGGGTGAATAAATCCCCAGAGCCTGGAAAGACATTCCTTTGGACCTTGCAGTGGAAATTGCAGGAGCTCGAGCAGATATATTTAAATGTCCTTTGCCATGGGTGAGGTACTGGAGGATTCGAGGGTAAATAATATTGTTCCATTATTTAAAAAAGCCTCAGAAAATAACCCAGAAAAATTAGAGACCAATGAGCTTGACATCAGGAGGAGCTAAGTTATTGGAAGGTGTTCAGAGATGTGACGTGCAACTATTTGGTTAGTCACGGACTGATTAGGGATATTCAACATGACTTTGAGAAGGGTAGGTTGTGTTTACTCAATCTTAGAATTTTTCGAGGAAGTTACCATGAAAGTTAATGGAGGAAAGGCTGTGCATATTGTCTTTGTGGACTTTAGCAAGGCCTTTGAAAAGGTTCTACATGGGAGGTTAGTCAGGAAGGTTCAGTCACTCGGTATTCATGATGAGGTAGTAAACTAGATTTGTTATTGGCTTTACTGGAGAAGCCAGAGAGTGGTAGTGGATGATTCTGTTTCAGGCTGGAGGCCTGTCACTAGTGGTGTACTTCAGGAATCAGCGTTGGGTCCATGGTTGTTTGTCTTCTATATCAATGATCTGGATGATAATGTAATAAATTGGACCAGCAAGTTTGCAGATGACACAAAGATTGGAGGTACAGGAAGGCTTTCATAGCTTGCAGAGGGATCTGGACCACCTGGAAAAGTGGGCAACAAAATGGCAGATGGAATATAATGCAGACAAGTATGAGGTGTTGCATTTTGGAAGGACAACCCAAGAAAGGACAAATACAGTAAATGTTAGGGTACTGAGGAATGCGGTAGAACAAAGGGATCTGGGAATACATATACACAATTCCCTAAAAGTGGCATCACAGGTAGATAGGGTCATAAAGAGAGCTTTTAGTTACAATGGCCTTTGTAAATCAAAGTATTTAGGATAGAAGTTGGGATATTATGTTAAAGTTGTATAACACATTGGTGATGTCAATTCTAGAGTATTGTGTGCAATTTTAGTCACCTAACAACAGGAAAGCTATCAATAAGATTGAAAGAGTGCAGTAAACATTTACTAAGATGTTGCCAGGACATATGGAACTGAGTTACAGGGAAATGTTAAATAGGTGAGGACTTTATTCCCTGGAGCATGGAAGAATAAGGGAAATTTGATGGAGAAATACAAAATTATGAGGGTTATAGATAGAGTAAATGCAAGTTGACCTTTTTCTATTGAGGGTGGATGAGATGCAAACCAGAGGACATGGGTTAAGGGTGAAAGGGGAGAGGTTTAAGGTGATCATTGTGGGGAACTTCTTCACACAGAAATTGGTGGGTGTGTGGAATGGGCTGCCAACTGAAGTGGTGAATTCAGGCTCAATTTTAAAATAAAAAAAAATTTGAACAGGTACATAGATGGGAGGAGTATGGAGGGATATGGACTGGGTGCAGGTTTGTAGGACTAGGCAGAATAATAGCTTAGCACAGACTAGAAAGGCCAACGGGACTGTTTTTGTGTGTTAATGTTCTATGATTAAGAAAGAGATCACAGATATTCTATCAACCCAGTCATCCCTCCTCTCCCTTATTACTGCTGTTCCCTCCCTCGTTTCTCCACCTATCATCCCCTGCCTTTGCCACCCCACCCCCTCCAACTCTTTTGTTCGGACCCCTGCCGGCATTTTTCTCATACCTTGACAAAGGGCTCAAGGCTGAAACTTTGGTTTTGTATCTTAACCTTTGCAACATAAAGGACGCTGTATGATCTGCTGAGTTTCTCCACCATTGTGTGTTTTCTACTTCAACCATGGTGTCTACAGAGTTTTGTGATTTACAGCTGACTATTCCCAGCATTTTCTGCTTTACTTTAAATCGCATTTGTTTCCTGCCCAACCTTTATCTTTCACTTGATTTAACTAAAAATATAAATGATCTCTTCACAATCATACTGCTGTTTGTGGGAGCTTGTCGTACACAAATCTGCCACTGTATTTGATTGGTGACTGTATTTCCAAAATACTTTATTGGCTGTAGAATGCTGAAAGGAAAACTAAAGTAGCTTTGTGAATGCAAGTTTGTCTTTGAAAATATTGACTGATTTAACAAGTAGAATAAGGAGTGGTAACATCTATCTCTGACTATAAGAGAGCTTTGACTATCTATTGGAAATTCCCTCTATATATCTGCATTCTAATGCACTGACAGCAGATCTTGGCAGAAATCTGGACATAAAAAATAAACTACAGGTGCCGGAATCTTGAGCAATGGGTTGATGGATGGACTTTGCAGCTTCAGATTTTAAGAACATTGTGAGAAACACACAAAGTACTGGAAGAGCTTAGTGGGTCAGGCAGCATCTGTGGAAGGCAGTAGACAATTGGCATTTTGGGCCAGAACCCTTCATCAGAAATAGAAAGAAATGGGGCAGACATCTGAATTAAAGGGTTGTGGAGTGGTGCACAGACAAGAATGGGGAAGAAATTGAATTCTACCAGGCTGTGAAATCACCATGACTCTAATAAAAGTACTAATTCACTGAAAGAGAATTGTCCACTCTAAATTGGGGAATCAATCTGAATGGTCCAGGGTGGAGTTAATGTGTGTGTTACTGTAGAGACTAACATATTTTAACCTGTGCATTGATGCCAAACGGGTCAAAATCCTGCTGCAGTCGTGCATTTAAAGCACCTTTTGTGTTGCCAGCAAGACCTTCCAAATGCTTCGCAGGGAATGAACTACCTTTGAAGTGTTATTACTTTTGAAAAGTTGGAAAGCTTAATTGTGCATTGCAATCTCCCATGTACAGCATTTAACAAAACGATGGACATTCATGTACTTGCATTTAATATTCATCCCAGGACTCTGGGAAATCTTGTTTAAAGTGTTGCCATAGAAGTTGCCTAATTTTTCATATGAAACATAGCATCTCTGCCAGTGCAACATTCCCTCATGATTCCAGTGACCTGTCAGCCAAGAATTTCAGGAATTGAATATCAGCCTACAATATTCTGATTCTTTCTTTGGCTTGGCTTCGCGGACGAAGATTTATGGAGGGGGTAAAAAAGTCCACGTCAGCTGCAGGCTCGTTTGTGGCTGACCAGTCCGATGCGGGACAGGCAGACACGATTGCAGCGGTTGCAAGGGAAAATTGGTTGGTTGGGGTTGGGTGTTGGGTTTTTCCTCCTTTGCCTTTTTTCAGTGAGGTGGGCTCTGCGGTCTTCTTCAAAGGAGGCTGCTGCCCGCCAAACTGTGAGGCGCCAAGATGCACGGTTTGAGGCGTTATCAGCCCACTGGCGGTGGTCAATGTGGCAGGCACCAAGAGATTTCTTTAGGCAGTCCTTGTACCTTTTCTTTGGTGCACCTCTGTCACGGTGGCCAGTGGAGAGCTCGCCATATAATACGATCTTGGGAAGGCGATGGTCCTCCATTCTGGAGACGTGACCCATCCAGCGCAGCTGGATCTTCAGCAGCGTGGACTCGATGCTGTCGACCTCTGCCATCTCGAGTACCTCGACGTTAGGGGTGTGAGCGCTCCAATGGATGTTGAGGATGGAGCGGAGACAACGCTGGTGGAAGCGTTCTAGGAGCCGTAGGTGGTGCCGGTAGAGGACCCATGATTCGGAGCCGAACAGGAGTGTGGGTATGACAACGGCTCTGTATACGCTTATCTTTGTGAGGTTTTTCAGTTGGTTGTTTTTCCAGACTCTTTTGTGTAGTCTTCCAAAGGCGCTATTTGCCTTGGCGAGTCTGTTGTCTATCTCATTGTCGATCCTTGCATCTGATGAAATGGTGCAGCCGAGATAGGTAAACTGGTTGACCGTTTTGAGTTTTGTGTGCCCGATGGAGATGTGGGGGGGCTGGTAGTCATGGTGGGGAGCTGGCTGATGGAGGACCTCAGTTTTCTTCAGGCTGACTTCCAGGCCAAACATTTTGGCAGTTTCCGCAAAGCAGGACGTCAAGCGCTGAAGAGCTGGCTCTGAATGGGCAACTAAAGCGGCATCATCTGCAAAGAGTAGTTCACGGACAAGTTTCTCTTGTGTCTTGGTGTGAGCTTGCAGGCGCCTTAGATTGAAGAGACTGCCATCCGTGCGGTACCGGATGTAAACAGCGTCTTCATTGTTGGGGTCTTTCATGGCTTGGTTCAGCATCATGCTGAAGAAGATTGAAAAGAGGGTTGGTGCGAGAACACAGCCTTGCTTCACGCCATTGTTAATGGAGAAGGGTTCAGAGAGCTCATTGCTGTATCTGACCCGACCTTGTTGGTTTTCGTGCAGTTGGATAATCATGTTGAGGAACTTTGGGGGACATCCGATGCGCTCTAGTATTTGCCAAAGCCCTTTCCTGCTCACGGATTCTGATTAAAGAATTACAAAATGAGCCATGGGTGACAGGAGAGATGAAATAGGCCCATATTTTCTTCTTCTAGGAACAAGTTGGCATAGGTGAAGAAATGCCTGAATCATTTCCCAGAAAATGGCTAGTTCCACAGGGAAAATCAAATCAGAGTTTTGCATCCATCTGACTTAATTCCATTTACACTTGTCCTGTATCTCTGACATTTTCCTACCTGTGCCTGTCTAAATGTCTTTGAAATGTAAATGTCCCTGCCTTTATCACTTCTTCTGGCAGCTCATCCCACATACACAATACCCTCTTTGTGAAAAAAGTGGCCCCAAAAGTTTCCTCTCACCTTAAATCTATATCCTGTAGTTTTAGACTCCCCTACCCTGGGAAAAAGACTGTGACCATTCGCCTTATCTGTGCACCTCATGGTTTTATACAGCTCTGTAAGTTCAGCCTCCCTTACTCCAAGGAATAAAAACCCAGGCTATCCAACTTTCCCTATAAATGAAGCCCTCTAGTCCCAACAACATCCTAGTGAATCTCATCCACACCCCTTCCAACTTGCCTTGATATCCTTCCTGTAGCAGGGAATCTAGACTGGTACACTATACAAAGTGTAATCTCTTCAATGTCGGCAAGCAGCACCTAGTCCTTGTAGACAAGTCACTGCAAGCCAACATGCAGATACAGCAAACAATTAGCAAGGCAAATAGTGTGTGAACCTTTATTATAAAAGGATGGGAGACAGTTGCCTCAACAATGAATGCAAGCATGCCAAATGCTGTCTTCGCCATCCTGTCTACCTGTGTCACCACTTTCAGGGAACTACTGTATGTACTTCTACATCTTCATCTCTCTGTTCTACAATATTCCGTAAGACGTGAAACAAGAAAGTCTGCAGATGCTGTGATTGTAGTTAATACACAAAAGTGCTGGAGAAGTTCAGCAGGTCCTGCAGTATTTATAGGAGGCAAAGATATATATCCGACCTTTTGAGCCTGAGCGGTTTATCAAGGTACTCATATTGCTACATCTATTCAAAATTTTCCTTAATGTCAGAATGGAGTCTGCATTCACTACTTCAGCTGGTAGCTCGTTTCACTCTCTCACTATTCTCGATGTGAAAAAGTTCCCCGTCAAACACCCCACCTTTCATCCTAAACCCATGTCTTCTACATCATGTCTCATCTAACCTTAGTGGAAAAAGCCTGTCTGCATTTACTTCATCTATACACATCATAATTTTTATACATCAAAGAAATCTCTCTTCATTCTCTACACTCCAGGGAATAAAGTCCTAAACTCAGTTCTTCAATACCTGGCAACAACCAAATCTTCTCTGCAATCTTTCAATTTTATTGATAGCTTTTCTGTAGTTAGGTGGCCAAAAGTACACACAATACTCCAAATTTGGCCTCACCAATGTCTTATACATTTTACAATAACATTCCCATTTCTATCCTCAATACTTTGATTTACAGAGGTCAATATGCCAAAAGCTCTCTTTACAATCCTATCTACCTGTGATGCCACTTTCAGGTATGTATGTAGGTTCCCAGCTCCCTCTGTTTTACAGCACTCCTCAGTGCCCTTTCACTTTCCATGCATGTCCTACCTTGGTTAGTACTCCCAAAGTGCAACATCTTGCACTTGTACCCACTAAAGGCCATCTGCCATTTTTCCATTCATATTTGCAGCTGGTTCAGATCCCACTGCAAGCTTTAAAAACCTTCTTCACTGTCCACAATGCCTCCAATCTTAGTGTCTTCTGCAAATTTGCTGATCCAATTAGCCACAATATCATTGTTGATATAAATGACAAACAACAATGGACCTAACAACAATCACTGAGGCATACTACTAGTCACAGGCCTCCAGTCAGAGAGGCAATCATCTACTACCACTTCTCCTGCAAAGCCAATGTTTCATCCAATACTGACTAAATCCTCCTATCCGACTTCCCAGGTTGGGACTTTGTCGAAAACCTTACTAAAGTCCATTTTCATAACATTTATGGCCTTTCTTTCATCAACTTTCCTGGTAACTCCCTCAAAAAACAGATTGGTGAAATATGACTTAACATGGACAAAGTCATGCTGAGTATCTCAAATCACTCCCTGTCTATCTAAATAATTGTAATATCCGATCTCTTTGAAACTTGCCCACTACTGAAGTCAGGCTCACCAGCCTATAATTTCCTGGATTATTTGTGGTCTTTCTTAAACAATGGAAAAATATTAGCTATCCTCCAATTCTATGGCACCTCACCTGTGGCTAAGGACATTTAAATATCCCTGTCAGAGCCCCTGCAGTTTCTACACCAGCCTCCCTCAAGGTCCAAGAGAATATCTAGTCAGACTTTGGGCATTTGTCCACTCTCATTTGCTTCGAGACAGCAACTGCCTCCCCCTCTTTAGACTGTATAGATTATTGCTAGTAATGGCTTGTGGTTTATCTCTGCCATGAATGTTGGTAGATTATACACATAACTGTGGAATTTCTCAAATCCATAGACTGGACCTAGACACTCTTTCTCTATCTGCCCATACTGACATTCATATGTTGTCATCATTCTCCAATCTTCTCTCACAGCCTGAAGTAGAATGGCACCTATTTCATCTTGTGAAGCATCCATTGATCTTTTTGTCCTTCTGGACACTGGTTCTGTAGTCAGAATGGTCTTCAGTAGTCCCCATTCTTCTTCATGGTTGTCTGTCCACTTGAACTCACATTTTTTCTTGTAACAACTTCCTTAGGTACTTTATTTTGGAAGACAGGTTTAGAATGAATTTACCAATGAAATTGATCATTCCCAGGACTTGCAACATGCTTTTTTTGTCAGTAGGCCTTGGCATCTCTAAAATTGCTTTCACTTTGCTCTTGTCTAGCTCCACACCTGGCTCTGACAGTTTATCTCCCAGAAATGCGATTTCCTTCACACCAAACTGACATTTTTCCCTGTTTAACTTGAATCCATACTCCTGGAAACATTGTAGCACTTTAATGAGCCTCTCATTGCATTGTTCTTCTGTGGATCCCCATAGGATCATGTCATCCATGTACACACGTTTCTCAATGATGTGCCCCAGAAGACTTCCGGAGCTGAGGAAATTCGAAAAGGCATCCTCAGACAGGAGTATCAGCCAAACGGTGTATTTTTTTGGAATATTTTATTTATAAATTTTCAAACTCAAGAAATTTCCTTTGGCAGCAAGGTCACTTAAATCGGTATGGACTAGAGGGGCCGAGATGGCCTGTTTCCCTGCTGAAATTGTTATATATGAAATCAGTAACAAATTACAGTTATCCATTTATGTACAAGGTTCACCAATGAGTCCAAGCCACTCCCCCCTTCCCTCCCCCCCACCCCCCCACACTCGACAGACCATAATTACATACAACATTAAAGACATCTACAACAAAGGCTGGGAATATATCATGGATTTGTCATGACCTCAGAGCCAGTACCCAGGCTTTTACATTTTTCTTGACTTTACTTGATAGGGTGGTAATGGACCTCCCCCACCCCACCCCACTCCACCCCTCCCTCAGGGCCAAACTGTGTATTAAATGTACAGTATTTTGCATTAACTTCATGCAGTTTTATTTGCCAGAAGTTCTGGGATGCATCCAGTTTAGTGAAAAATTTTGCACCGGCCATCTCACTTGTAATTTCATCCCTGGATGGAATCTGATAATGTTCCCTCTTTATATTGGCATTCATGTCTTTTTGGTCCATACACACTCATAGCTCACAGTTCTTCTTTTTGACACATACCATTGAATTCACCCATTCTGTGGGCTCCTCCACTTTCTTTATGACCCCTAAAGCCATTATTTGGTCAAGTTCCTGCTTGAGGTTTTCTTTTAGTAGCACTGGAACCCCCTCAGACCATGCACTATTGGCTGTATCCTCTTTTAACTGTACCTTATAGGTGAATGGCCTAACTCCAAACCCCTTGAAGTGAATGGACATTGATCCAGTATTTCCTCTAGGCTGTTCAATTCATTGTCACTGTTAATGTGGTACACCTCTTGACTAGGCTTAAGTTTGCACATGCTTTGTTACCAAGGAGTGATTCATGACCATCTGGGACTACTGAGCTGTATAGAATTTGCATGAGTGTATAGCTTTATCTTCATTGCCCTGATGTCGCGCTCACAGATCAAATTGACCCTTTCCCCCTGTGACCAGCTTGAAAGGAATATTTGGTTCACTTATCCTGTTCGACTCTGTTCATGCTTGACTGTTCAGTGTCTGATGATTTATAATCTTCCTACACTACCGTGCAAATGAAGAGTGTTTCACTGAGGGCAGTTTCTTCTATAGTGTACATGCTTTCACTTCTGTTTTGTTTCCCTTTGGATAATCATTGCTTTGCGTAATGATTCTGCCCTTTGCACTTTTCCATAGGCTAGACATTCTTTTGGTGTATGTTGAATGCCACATCGTTAACAATTGAATGTCTCTCCAATTTTTTTGTTGTGTCCTTTATCTTGTTTTTTGTTTATGTGTGTGTCCAGACACTGTAGCTATGCCTTCATTTTCACTGGCTTTACCACTATCATCGAACTTTTTTGCATAGTCCAGAGCTATTTCACTGGCATTGCTCTGTCTCTCACAACACCCTCTCTCTCATTTTCTTATCAAAAATCCTGAATACAATTTGATCACGGATCAATGAATCTTGCAGCAATCCAAAATTGTATTTTCTTGCTTTTAATTTCAAGTCCATTAAAAAGAGTATCAAAGCTCTCTCCCTGCAGCTGCATGTGTGAGTGAAGCACATAACTCTCAAATGTTTCATTTCACTTTGGGAATAGTGTTCATCAAACATCTCGATAACCTTAACATCTCGATAACCTTATCAAAATTGCCCTGGTCAGCTACCTCAGCAAAAACAGATGTGTTGAAAACCACTAGTGCTTTAGGTCCCACCACAGTAAGTAACAGTGCAATCTTCCATGCATCAGGTTTGCTATCGAGTCCAATGTCTTGCAGGTTCAGCATAAATTGTTGTTTGAACAACCTCCTCTTGTAGTCAACATTTCCAGTCTAATTTACAGCGTCAGGAGCCTCTACACTCTCCATGTTTTCTACTGCTATTGACTGATTCTCACTCTGCACATTTTTGGTGCTTCTTCCACTCCTGGTATCCTGCACACTCCTGGTGCCATTTGATGTTTTTTTTTTAAATTGCAATAAAGCAACTTGGGTTCTTTTATAATAACTCTAGTTGATTAGCTCATGGAGGCATCCATTTTGAATCTACTCCGAGGCTACAACAACTCATCTTTGATTCCCTCTAGTGGTCAGAATTATGACTAGCACTCTATCGTTATACTTCAAGTACCTCATTTCCTCTTTGTTGCCTATACCTGCTGTTCTCTTAACCAAAATCCCTCAAAATCCATTGTTCCTTGGGCCTAACAACTTCCCTTTAATTCTGACAGGAACATTCAAACTCTGTACTCTCAAAATTTCATATTTGAAGGCCTCCCACTTACAAAACTTAACCTTGCCAGAAAGCAACCTGGCCCAATTCATGCTTACCAGATCATTTTTCATTCCCTCAAAATTGACCCTTCTTCAATTTAGAATCTCAACCTGAGGACCAGACCTACCCTTGCCCATATTAACTTTAAACATGTACTTTTGTCACTAGTCTAGTCTCATTACCTAATAGCAGATCCAATATTGCTCTCTCTCTCTCTAGTTTAGATCTCTACATATTGACTATGGAAACTTTCTTGAGCATATTTGACAAACTCTAACCCATCCAGTCCTTCACAGTATGAGAGTCCCAGTTAATATGACCACTGTAGCTTTTCTCTGGTAGGTCCGCCTCAATTCCCCCACCCCCCCCCCCCACCCCCCACCACAAACAGTATTCAAAATAGAATTTGCACAATTGAGAGAAACTGCCACATGAGTACCCGGCACTTACTTCCAGTTTCCTCTCCATCTCTTGTCTGTCACCCACCTTCTTTTCTCCTGCCTCATTGTAACTTCCATCTATCACACCCTCTTCCTTCTGTATGATCCGGAGTTCATCCAGTTTCCAGTTTCCTAACTTGGTTTGTATGGAGCTGTAGCTGGGCGCACTTCATGCATGTGCTGTCCCAGGTTTCCCACATCTTTCAAGAGGAACATACTACTGTCTTGGCTGCCATTCCTGCTGCTCAAACTGAATTAAATTCCATCAGCCATTCCTTGGGGCCCACTTTCGCAATTCATAGATATCCTGTTGTCATCCACAAATTAACTAACTGTGCTAACTGCATTCTCATCCAGATCGCTAATAAAGATGACAAATGATAGAGGACTCAGCACTGACCGCTGTGGGACATCACTGGTTACAGGCCTCCGATACCACTACCACCTCTGACTCCTCTCATCGAGTTGTATCTAGTTACCTATGTCTTAATGCTTTCATTTAATACTAGCTAAACTGACCACTTGACTGAAGAAATACAAGTACATCATGCACTTCCTTTCTTGTCATCTGTCACCTGGATGCTTAATACTCGAATCTAAAATTTGCACAAAATTTGTTTCAAATTTGGCTACAAACAACAGTGTGGGCAGCGTAAGCAATCACTGAAGGTCAACCATAGCAGCCTCTCCAGAACAGGATTATTAAGTAACTCAATAAGGCATCCTCATTGCAATGCGAGCTTGAACATTTCAATCCAACACAGCAATGCCCAAATACTAATCGTGAGGTTCCATCTGAGGGGATAATCTGGCCACAAGTTCTCTGATGCCCTACCGACCCACCATGCTGCACAAGAATTGCCTCCAGGAATAAAAAAAAACCATAACACCACTCACATCCCTTTAAGGACATGCAACTTCCAGACTGCAGTCAATGCTGTAATGTTGAAAGCAGCAGCAAATTGTACACAGTGAGCTTCCACCAGAGCAATCTGAAATTGGCAAGATAGTCTGTTTCATTGCAAAATAAACATTGGTCACATCAATGTGTATATTGTTGATCCCAGTTAATTCAGACCCATTAAATGTGTTAGATTCCAGAATATCTCAGTCAGACTGGCTGATTAAAAAGTCCGAGCCAGAGCCAGTTGAAAATTAGACCATTAAATATTTGCTGTTTTCTCCATCAGACTGCAAAATCCTGCAACAGACAAAGTAAGCAGGAGGGGGAAACACTGGTTATGTGACTTCCGACCGCAGAAAAGGCACTGAGGAGATTCAAAATGAATTCACAAAGTGAACAAGAAACAACTGTTTCTAGTGACTGGTGCCTGGAAGTCAAGATATGTGGCAAAAGGAGGAGGAAAAACAAGGAGAAGGAGAAATGTAACACATGCTTGAGCATACTCTGAGGCACATTCTAGGATACAATTCAGAATGGAATTCACAATAGACAAACATCCTGGAGAAATTCAGCAGACCACGCAGCATCCATTACCTGACGAAGGGCCCAGGCCCAAAATGTTGATTACTCTTTGCTTCCTATGGATGCTGCGTGACCTGCTGAGTTTCTCCAACACACTTGCATATTGCACTCAACAGCATCTACAGACTTTCTTATTTAACTCCATTCAGCTGCTCCTGCTCCTGTGCTCTCTTCAGGATGAAGTGAAGGATGCTTACACTGTGTAATGATAGAGTGCTAGTGATAATCCTGACCACTAGAGGGAATCAGAAACAAGTTGTTGTAGCTAGGAGTAGATTAAAAATGGATGCCTTCATGAGGTCGTGAGTTCTAAAGCTAATAAATTATAGTTATACCAGGAGTGTGCATGGTATCAGGAGTGGAAGAAATACCAGGAGCATGCGGAGTGAATATCAGTTGAGAGCAGCAGAAAACATGGAGAGTGCAAAGACTCCTGACACTGTAAATTGGACTGGAAATGTTGACCATGAGTAAAGATTGTTCAAAGAACAATTTCTGCTGTACCTGCAAGACAGTGGACTTGATAGCAAACTTAATGCACAGAAGATTGCACTGTTACTTACTGTGGTGGGACCTAAAGCACTCGAGGTTTTCAACATGTTTGTTTTTGCTGAGGCAGCTGAACAGAGCAATTTTGACAAGGCTATTGAGATCTTTGATGAACACTGTTCACCAATGAAAAATGAAACATTTGAGAGGTACCTGTTTCACTCGTGCACGCAGCTGCAGGGAGAGGGCTTTGATTACTTTTCAACAGACTTGAAATTAAAAGCAAAATCATGCAATTTTGGACTGTTGCAATATTCAATGATCTGTGATCAAATTGTGTTCGGGATTATTGATAAGAAACTGAGAGAGAAGTTGCTGTGAGAGACAGAGCTTACCTTAGCTGGAGCTGTGAAGATACGCCACACCAGTGAAATAGTTTCGCAATATGCGAGAAAGTTCAGTGATAGTGCAAAAGCCAATGAAAATAAAGGCATGGTCATAGTCACAGGGTCTGGACACACACACAAACAAAAATGAGATAGAGGAAACAACAAAAAGGTGGAGAGATATTCAAATGAAAATGATGTGGCATTCAACATGCACCAAAACAATGCCCAGCCTATGGAAAAGTCTCTAATAAGCACAAAGGGCAGAATCATTATGCAAAGCAACGTTTTTCCAAAGGGAAACAAAACAGAAGTGAAAGTGTACACTATACACATGATAGAAGAAACTGTCACATTTGTGGCCCGAAATGTGAAGTTAATAAAACATCAAACACAAGTTTTATCAGGTAAACTTCTCAGTGTCTTTATTTTCCCTTTCCCTTTGTTCTCCTGCTTGTGCTCTTATCTCTCTCTCATACCACGTGACTTCCGGTACATCTCATACATATTCATTATCATGACATCCCTCCTTTAATCAGAAATAAATTTTACCTTCACTTATCAATATCCCTCGGAAACCTACAAACATCGTAACTAATGGTAATACTATAACTCAACTACATAAAATTTACTTCCTACAGCACTCATACATGCACTTTATGATATAAGATTAAAATACTGTCCCAAAGTTCTTATTAAAACTATGGCACAAAGTCTTCGTATCGTTTGGGCGCTTTCCGGTTTCGTTTCGGCCTGCCTGCGATATTGTCGTCGCTTCTCGGTTGTTCACTCTCGGCGTCGGAAATACTGTTCGCCACGGCTTCGGGTGTTTCTGGCGCTCTAGTCACTTCATCAGGAATGCTGGTAACTGCCTCTGGAACATCATCAGGTCTCTCAGTTTCAGCATCTCGTATTGGCCTTTCAACCTCTTCGCTCGATGTATCTCTGGACTGGTACCTTTTTACACCTGATACATTTCTCTTATACAGGACTCCAGTCGGAGACTTGACTGTCACCATACTGCCTCTTCTGGATACGACAGTATAGGGTTGATGGTAATAAGGTGTGTCTAGCTTACCACCAGTTTCATGCCTCACTAGAACATTATCTCCTGGCATGATGTCTGAGTACTTGGCTCCACGTTTCGAATCTGTGTACAGCTTTGCTGCACCTTTCTTCTCAGCATCGTGGTCCCTCATCTCCTGGTCGTCTCGGATTTCCTTTATTTCTGGCATTTTTGTGCGGATTTTTCTCCCAAAAAATGCTTCTGCAGGACTTTTTCCAGTGGTTGCATGAGGCGTTGCTCGATAGACAGCCACATAAGATAGCAATGCTTCTTGCCAATTTTGTCCTTCTGCGTGTGCAATTCTCAATCGTTTTTCAATGGACTGATTTTGTCTCTCTACTTCTCCGTTGGCTTGCGGCCATTTCGGAGTTACTTTATGATGATGGATACCTGTGGTCCTCATGTATTCCGCAAATGTCTCTGAAATGAATTGTGGACCATTGTCAGAGTATAATGTAACAGGTAATCCATATCTTGCGAATATCTCTGCTAACGCTTGTATTGTTTTTTCAGTGGTTGTGGACTTCAACACCACGTACTCATAGTATCTGCTGTAGTAATCTATCACTACCATAATTGATTCACCCGTCGGTAAAGGTCCAAGAAAATCAACAGCTACGTCGATCCATGGTCCTGTCGGGAGTTGCATACTCCGGATCGGTTCTGGCGGATTACTCCTACTTGTGATTTGACATCCGTGACAAGTTTTAACAAATTTCTCTGTGTCTTTATCACAACCTGGCCACCATACCTTGGTCCTGAGGTTTTGCTTGGTACCAACAATACCTAGGTGTCCTTCATGCGCTAAGGATACGATCTTCGGTCTCAATCTTTGCGGTATCACCAATCTGCAACCTCTCAATATACACTGTCCGATGCAACAAAGTTCGTCTCTAATGGGAATGTAAGCCTTGTGAGTACACTTGTCCCATTGTCCACTCTGTATGCATTCTCTTACTTCCCTGAGTTCTGGATTACGTTCGGATTCTCTCTCGACTTCCTTCGTAGTCACAGCTTTCAGTGTCAACTGAATAGCTACGAAGCGTACAAAGCTCTCTGTTTCAGTTCCCAATTCTGACTTGGATTGTGGACCACCATCCTTCACCAATCTGGACAGCAATGTTTGTTTTCCCTGCAATGTGGATTACTTTATATTTGTAGGGTTGTAGTCTGAGTACCCATCTCTCTATTCTGGCACATGGTTTGGATCTAGGTGCATAGATCGCCTCTAATGGCTTATGATCTGTGATGAGTTCAAATTCAATGCCGTATAAATATGCATAGAACCTCTCACAGGCCCATACAAGCCCGAGTGCTTCTTTCTCTGTCTGAAAGTATCTTCTTTCCACATCTGATAATGATCTGCTGGTATAGGCAATGATTCTTGGTCCTCCATCATGCATCTGGACCAACACGGCTCCTAAACCAACCGGGCTGGCATCCGCTATGACTTTGGTTGATGCCGCCGGATCATAATATCCAAGAGTTTTTGCATCTGTCAGGCTTTGCTTCAGCGCTGTGAACGCTTTCTTCTGCTCAGATCCAAAATGAAATGGTATACCTTTCCTGGTTAGTTTCCTTAGTGGTTCTGCCACTGTAGCGAAATTAGGAATGAACTTTGCACAAAAATTGACCAATCCCAGGAAACTCCTCACCTCTGTTGCGTTCTGAGGTGCACGTGCCTCTGCAATAGCTTTCACCTTGGCCTCTGCAGGGTTTAGTCCTTCCCGTGTAAGTCTGTGGCCCATGAAGTCCATTTCTGACACACCGAACTGGCACTTGTTTCCATTCACGGTAAGGCCTGCCTCCTGTAGTCTAGATAGTACATGCCTCAACCGTTTGTCATGCTCTTCCTTCGTTGGTGCATGGACTATGATGTCGTCAGAAATGTTAGCAACTCCAGGAATGCCTTGAATCACTCGATGGATTTCATACTGGTAGATCTCCGAAGCTGCATTAATTCCAATGATAGTCTCTTGTAATGATACAATCCACAGTGAGTTACAAATGTTGTTACATCTCAGGAACCTGGATCCAGCTCTAATTGATGATAGCCCCTTTTCAGATCAATTTTTGAGAATACCTTGCTGGTAGTTAGTTCTTGAAGTATTTCCTCCACTGTTGATATAGGGTGTCATTCTCTAATTATAGCTTCATTGGCCATTCCCATGTCAACACATAGTCTTATGTCACCCTTTGGTTTGGGCACAATCACTACGGGACTGACCCATTGTGTCGAATGTTCCACCGGTTCAATAATGTCTTGTTTGATCAATTCTTTAATTTTGGCTTCGACTTTCCCATGAAGTCCAAACGGAGTTTGGCGCATTGGTTGTGCCTTGGGTTTGACCGTTTCATCTACCGCTAGCTTCAATTGTCGACCTTTCAGCTTTCCTACTCCTTGGAAGGCTGCGGGGAATTCTTGCTTCATATCCTCGTATGACTGAATTGAATTGACACAAGCTCCAATATGAAGTATTGCCAGGTCTTGCGCTGTGCTTGTACTCAGCAATGGTTCTCCCATCTCTTCTATGACCATAAACTCTGCTTCGGTGTACTTATCTCCAGCTTCAACAGTTGCAGTAAAACATCCAATGGTCTGCAATGGCTTGGTTGCTGTGTATGGATACAGTTTCTTGGAATACTTCTTTAAGGTACAGATGATCTTTTTCCTTTTCAACTTCTCCCATAAATGTCGATCAATCACATTACTGTCACTGCCTGAGTCTACAATGACCTGCACTGTCACTCCACCAATGATCACTGGGACCTTCTCATGATGTACTTCATTCAACGTAAATTGGTAACAACTCTGTTCCTCCTGGGTATCATCATCGTCACCGTCTATCTGGTGAATGGTGTCTTTCTTTCCAGGATACTTTCCTTCCCCCCAGGCTCTACTTCCTACATTCTAATATCCATTTCTTATCCTGTTCATACTGGCTTTATTCATTACACATATATCTATATCAGTTTCCTCATCTTCATATTTTTATATCAGTTTTACTCATCTCTCACAATGACAAAATATGTGAAAACTTGAGCTTAGTCAAGAGGGTGTTATCCAGGGGAACAACACAGTGATGCAGGCAATGAGAGTTCCACAGAGACAGATGTGAATCTCCATGTGAACCTGATCATTGAATTTCTTCCTGTATCTGACATGAAATCTAAGCAGATCACAGCTGAAACAGAACAGGACACAGTTCTACAGAAGGTCATGAAGAATCTGAATGAAGGATGGCCTAAAGGTGAATGTCAGCCATACTACAACATCACAGCTCAGGTGAGTGTTGTCAGTCAGACAGAGCAGAATTGTCATTCCTCAAATCACTGAGCAAGAGATGGAATGGAAAAATGCAAGAGGAGGGCCAGGGATAAATGTTTATTGGCCAGGGATAAATGCTGACATTGACAAAATGGTTTCAAGCTGTGAGACTTGTTTGAAACATCACGCAAAGCAGACAAAGGAACCCATAATCATAACTGACTTACCAGTGGAACCATGGCAGAAAGTTGGGACTGATCTGTTCCACATGGATAGAAATAATTACTTGATGGCTATTGACTCTTTATCAAACTATCCAGAGATTGTGCTGCTTCCTAACATGTCTGATACTTGTGTGATCAAATATAGGAAATCAATCTTTGCAAGACATGGAATTCCTCAAATTGTCCATAGCGACAATGGACCATGCTATCGTTGTGGAGAATTCCAGAACTTTGCAGCAGAGTTTGATTTTTGACATGTGACTTCAATTCCTCTGCATCCACAGTCAAACAATAAAGCAGAGAATAGAGTTCACATAGTTAAACAGTTGCTCAAGAAGGCACAAGACAATGGCTCAGATCCTTGTCTAGCACTATTGAGTTACAGAGCTTCACCACTTGAACATAGCATGTCACCTGCTGAGCTTTTGATGGGATGTAAACTATGCATTACACTTCTATACGCTGCAGACCCAAACCAGATCAGAGATGTCAAACGGAAACAGAAGTGTCTGTAATGGAGACAAAAAGCAGGTATCAAAACATATGGATACTGGGCTTAAAAGAAGGCATGGAGCCCAGCCAGCTGACTGACTTCTTTTCAGATTTGCTTTTGGAGATTTTCAGGAGGGAGTTATTTTCTACTAAGCCCGAGCTCCACAGAGCACACCGATCCTTATGTCCGAAGCCAGCTTCTGGACAAAGACCGTGGTTGGTAATTCACTGGTTCCATCATTATCAAGTTAAAGACCGGGTAATTCATGGGGCAACAAATTAGACTTGTTGAAGATCTCAGTCCTGAAGTTTTGAAGATGCAAAAAGAATACAAAAAAGCTATTGCTGAGCTGTATAAGAAAGGCTTTAAAGCTGCTTTACTATATCCAGCTCGTCTGCGGATAATCTATAAGGACGTTCATAAGGAATTTCTGCAATCGGTGGCAGAGACATGAAGAGTTTTGATTGAATGATACTTCTTTAACTTCAAGTCTGATAAAAATTTGAATTGTTGTTGCTGTCTGAAGTTTTTCTGTGGTTGAGAATCTTTGTTTTGTCTTTGTTTTATTTTGTGAGGGTGAAGTTTGGCTGTTGTCTTTTTAAATAATTGACTGGGTAATGTTGACAGTAATTACCCACTTTGCTTACTCATTTATTAATAGCGTAATTAGAGCATTTAGTTTAATTTGACTATGGGAAATAGAGTTGCATGTTTACTTTATTATATGACCGTGAAAAAATAGGGTTAACATTAAATCATTGTATATGTGCATAGTCTATTCAAGTGTGGCAAATTTTATAGTAACCATTTTATTAACCATTCTAGATACCTGTTTTTTTATGTTTGAAAAATATTAAATGGATCTTTATATTTTGTTAAAATATTAATGCGATGATATTATTTTGAATGCTTGTAGTCCAGAGGCTTTGATGAATGAATGCATTCATGTATTTTTATTCTTACTGATAATGGGAAAGGAGGTGAACCCGTTACACATGCATGTATTGTTTACTTTTACTGTATAATTTTTTCACTTTGGTTGTATTCTTTTTTTATAGTTTTTCAGTTTTGGGAGGAAATTATTAATACTTATCCTTTTAAAATAAGGAAGTATATAGAAGTGTAGGGGTTTATAATGCTTTTTTTTGAGATCATTGCTGTTTGGTTTAGTATCTTCAGTCTGGGGAAGCTTGGGAGGAGGGAGGGGTTGGTATGAGGTGGGCTCATAGAATTGGAAGGTTGTTTCAGCTTCAAGTTCAGTACAAGCTATGCTTTGGCACAGATTCAAGGTAACTGCTGGGAAGTGATGACTAATCTTACCAGGCTAATCTCTTGAATGTGGAGGTTTAAATAGCTCAATTAAATACAGAAGGATGTTTGTGCCATATCTAGCAACTTAAAGCTGAAATTGTTTTTCTTCAAGAAACTTGTATCAGAGACTGTGATAATGCCACAGTCAGACAGAGCAGAATTGTCATTCCTCAAATCACAGAGCAAGAGATGGAATGGAAAAATGCAAGAGGAGGGCCAGGGATAAATGTTTATTGGCCAGGGATAAATGCTGACATTGACAAAATGGTTTCAAGCTGTGAGATTTGTTTGAAACATCGCGCAAAGCAGACAAAGGAACCCATAATCATAACTGACTTACCAGTGGAACCATGGCAGTGGATAAAGTGGAAAGGACAACAATTCCACTCTTCTTTAAATGCTAAAGTTAGGAGAGTCTCTTATTTAATAAGAACATTCCTTTTATCCAACACAATATTATATGAGATAAACATGGTCATATTATTCTTACAGGTAAACTATGTAATAAAATACAGTAGTAGTTTTGGCTAATGTATGTGCCCCTAACATTGATAATCTGGAATTTTTTATTATTTCATTTTAAAGTTATCATCCGCAATGCAGTCGATTATAAAATTGTTATGCATGCATCAAATATTACTCATACATACAGTACATTGTGTTTAATCCCCCACCCCTCCCTTCTAAAACCCCCAAAAGAAAAAGAAAATAATAGAAATAGAAAGAATAAAATAGATAAAGAAAATAAAGAGGATTACTTTGGAAGTACTCTTCACAACACAATATCATATGCATGTGTGATGTAATTAATATATTGTAGCGGCAGCTTCACTGCTACTGAAAGAACACACAACCAAATGGGTTGAGCTCAGTGAGCAGAACTGATTTATTGCAGTCAGCTGGGCTGGACTTATACTCCCAGCCCAGACCTAGCTGAGAACCACGCTGGGGGGGCGCTGACGTCACCTGGGTGTCACGTGTTCCCCCAGCGTGGGCTTCTGAGCCCTGTGCTGAGAAGAAGGGGAAACCCTCAACGGCGCCATTTTGGCTAGCTGCCTCGCCGCGTGGATTACAAGCCAAGCTGGTTCACCTGCCTAGTGGACAGCACCCCCCCCTCCCACCCAGAACCGTCACCAATGTCCGTTTTAGCTGGGCAACCTCGCTTCTTGGGCTGGGCCACAATCACAATCACTGGTTCGGTGGGGTCGAGGTACGCTGGCTTCAGCCTGTCCGCAGTAAACAGTTCCCGCCTGCCGCTTATGTCCAGCGTGAACGTAGACCCTGAGCACTGGACAACCTTGTACGGCCCCTCATAAGGTCTCTGCAGAGGTGCCGTGGGCGGACCCTGCCGAATAAAAACATACTCTGCAGAAAGCACCTCACTGGGGATGTGAGATGGCCGTGTGCCATGTCTGAGCAGCAGTGGGGGTGTGAAGGAGTCCAAGCGGGCCCAGAGGTGGGGAAGCAGCTCATGCTAGGCACGTTGATGAACTCACCAGGAAGTGCCAGCGGTACACCGTAGACCAGCTCAGCTGATGTCGCCTGCAGGTCCTCCTTGGGCATGGAGCAGATGCCCAGGAGCACCCAAGACAGTTCGTCCACCCAGTTGGGACCGGTGAGGCGAGCCATAAGTGCTGACTTAAGGTGGCGATGAAGACGCTCGACCAGCCCATTGACCTGTGGGTGATAGGCTGTGTAGCTCGATTCCCAACTTGTTGGCAAGCTGTGCCCAGAGCGCAGAGGTGAACTGGCTGCCCCGATCGCTGGCGAGGTGATTCAGAATGCCGAACTGGGCGACCCAGCCGTGCCACAGCATTCCAGAGCAGGAGTCTTGGAGGCGTCCAGCATCGGGATCGCCTCGGGCCAACGAGTGGTGTGGTCCACCACCATGAACAGATAACGGTTGCCCCGGGAAATGGGTAAGGATCCGACTATGTCCATGTGAATGTGACTGAACCGTTCCTGTACGTGCTCGAACTCTTGCACGGGCACCCTGGTGTGCCTGTGTGCCTTGGACATTTCGCAATGGGTGCATGTTCTGGCCCAGCCCACAATCTGCTTCCACAGCCCGTGCCAGACAAACCGCTCTGCCACCATTCGGACCGTGGACCTGATGGACGGGTGCAAAAGGACATGAATGTGATGGAAGACTTGCCTGCACCACTGCTGGGGAACCACTGGCCATGGGGTGCTTATGGAGACATCGCACAGGACGGTGCTTCCGCCACTCGGAGTTGGAAGGTCTCGGAACTGCAGGCCCGTGATGGCAGTCCTGAAGGCTCGCGTCTCCTCGTCGGACTTCTGGTCCCGGGCGAGCTGATTGAAGTCGAGGCCGGGCGTCAGCGTGCAGATGGTTGGTCGTGAGAGTGCATCGGTGACCACGTTGACCTTCCCTGCCTTGTGCCGAATGTCACTGGTAAACTCCGACGCGAAGGAGAGGTGATGCTGCTGGTGGGCTGACCAAGGGTCCTTCGTCATCCCGAGTGCCTGGGTGTCGGTGAAGATGGTAAAAATCCTCCCCTCCAAGAAATAGTGGAAATGCTGCACCGCAAGGTACATGCCCAGTAACTCATGGTCAAAAGCCCTATACTTGCGCTCTGGTGGGCGAGAATGCCAGCAGCTTCCATTGTCCATTCACCTGCTGCTCCAGGATGGCACCAACAGCTGTGGCAGAGGCATTGACAGAGAGAGCAATATGCAGGTCGGTGTGCGGGTGGGTGAGAATGGTGGCCTTCGCAAGGGCGTCCTTGGTGGCCTCGAATGCACTGCAGGCCTCTGGGGTCCAGGTGAATGTTTTGTGCTTGGCTGCAATGAGGGCGAATAGCGGCTGCATGATGCGCGCAGTTCCCAGGATGAATCGGTTGTAGAAGTTGACCATACCCGCGAACTCCTGCAGCGCCTTGAGGTTGTCAGGATGTGGGAACTCCTTAATAGCGGCGACCTTCAAAGCGGCGGGCATGGCTCTTTCCCAAACTGGCACTTGGCTGGGTTGATGGTGGGGCCGAAGTCGGCCAGCCGGGAGAAGAGGGTTCACAGGTGGGCCTTGTGTTGTGCCCGATCCCTGCTGGCAATGAGGATGTCGTCTAAATAAATGAAGATGAAATCCAGGTACCTGCCCACTGAATCCATGAGGTGCTGGAAGGTCTGAGCGGCGTTCTTGAGCCTGAATGGCATGCAAAGGAATTCGAACAAGCCGAAGGGGGTGATGACGGCTGTCTTGGGTATGTCCTCAGGGTGATACCTGTGCACCAGGTCAACCTTGGAGAAAACCCTTGCACCATGCAGGTTGGCTGTAAAGTCCTGGATGTGAGGGATGGAGTAATGGTCAAGAACTGTCACCTCATTGAGCCGTCGATAGTCTCCACAGGGGCGCCAGCCGCCAGAGGCTTTCGGGACCAGGTGGAGCGGCGAGGCTCACTGGCTGTCGGACTGCCGAATGATCCCCAGCTCCAACAGATGCGAAAACTCCTCCTTCGGCACCTGGAGCTTTTCAGGCGGGTGCCTGCGTGCCTTGGCGTGAACCAGTGGGCCATGGCTGGGGATGTGGTGGAACACCCCATGGCGCAGCGAGGCAGTGGAGAACTGTTGCTTGAGGAGGGTCAGAAACTTGTCCAGGATTCACTGGAACTCGTCTCTGGGCATGCTGATCGTGGCCATCTGCAGCTGCTCCATGCGAGAGGCGTTGAGGCGACTGGCTTGGAAAGTACAGGCGTCCACCAGGCTCCTACCCCGAATGTCCACCAGAGGAGGAAGTTGGCACCCAGGATGGTGGTCAGAAGGGACGAGACGGTGAACCTCCACGAGAACTTTCATCGGCCGATCAGGAAGTGGACTGTCTTGTCTATGTACATCCAGATCTCTGTTGTGTTGGCTGCACGGAGGGGAGGTCATCGAGGTCAGTTCCTGGACTCAATGGCCTTGGCCGGGATAAAGTTTATCTGGGCCCCAATATTGACTGAGTCCCGCAGGTAGAGGAGGCTGTGTCCTTGGCCAGCTGCCGCAGTCATTAACAGCGGCCGGCCTGCTCGTTTCCCTGGAACGAGCAAGGCTGTTGACACTTCCGAGCCTTGGCTCCACAGCACTGGTGGTAGAAGCAGAGGCCTGGAGCAGATGCCATGCCCCTGGTTATGCTCTTACTGCCGGATGCTTTACTGCAGCATTAGGGGCGGGCTTTCCATGGTCATGCCCGTGCCTCGTGACCTGCTAGACCGCCGAGCCCTCCGGGAATCGCTCGAGCCATAGCTCTTGGGCCTTATGAGTGACCTTCCTTGGGTCGGTAAAGCTCTCTTGGGCCAGTAACAGCCGGATGTCCTCAGGTAGATGGTCAAGGAAAATGCGCTCAAAGAGTGGGCAGTTGGTGTGATCACCCATGAACAGGAGCATCTTGAACATCAGCTCCATTGGAGACCTGTCCCTCAGGACGTCGAGGTGCAGCGCTCGAGTGGCACGCTGGCCCCTCGATAATCCGAGGGATCTGGTGAGCACTCGCTTGATGGTCTTGTATTTGTCTTTGGCGGGTGGGTGCTGAACGAGGTGCAGCACGCGTTTGGCGGTAGCCTGGTCCAGGGCAGCGACCACATAGTAGAACTTGGTTGTGTCGGATGAAATCTGGCGGAGGTGAAACTGAGCTTCTGCGTGGCTGAAC
The DNA here is from genome assembly GCF_036971445.1 of Narcine bancroftii. NCBI lineage: Eukaryota > Metazoa > Chordata > Chondrichthyes > Torpediniformes > Narcinidae > Narcine > Narcine bancroftii. Next base: position 383,943,504 of record NC_091469.1, on the reverse strand, counting down.
CAGGTCTCCGGGTCCTGAACCCACAATTCAGGCAGCTTGACGGCTATAGCACTGATCCCAGGTTCGCTCATGATGGGTTCAAAGAAGTTTGAACCAGTTGGAGTCACCAATTATAGTGGCAGCTACACTGCTACTGAAAGAACAGACAGGTTGAGAACAGTGAGCAGAACTGATTTATTGCAGGCTGCCGGGCTGGACTTGGCTGAGAACTGTGCTGGGGGGCGCTGATGTCACCCGGGCATCACATGGTCCCCCAGCACGGGCTTCTGAGCCCTGTGCTGAGAAGAAGGGGAAACCCCCCAATAGCGCATTTTGGCCGGCTGCCCCGCCAAGTGGATTACAAGTGGAGCCGGTTTGCCTGCCTAGTACACACACACACACACACACACACACACACACACACACACACACATATATATAAATAAATATTCCTTAAGGAGGGTCATATATATATATAAAAATATTATCTCTAAATTAATACTTAACCTATAAATACATGCCTCCAATTTACAAAGTAGTCTTGTATTAACCTCTTCATCTCCAAACATTTTCCTTATCAATTAATTAAATTTAATATAAATAAACTGCTTCTTCCATTTATTAAAATACATCGACATGCTGTTCCTTGATATCTTGTCCATGATTTGGAATTTTTGAAAGATTTTTCTTGGCCTTACCAAATTTAAGTTATGACTCACTAGTGTGTGTGGTGGTGGTGTGGGGGAGATAAGCCTCATTTGTTAAAATAAAAAATGCCTGGGAGTAGGATTTGAACCTTTTACTCTCCAATGAGGTTGGGATTCTATTTTTAATTTGATTGATACTTCTTTTTGTGCACGGCATTGTTTGCTGCAATTTTCAGTGGTCCATAGAGCACATATGTCTAAAGTTAAATTGCCCTACTTTTATTCAGAAATGAATCCTTTATGTGATAAACATAAAATAGGTGATGTCTTTTTTAGTTCATATGTTCTGGACCTGCCCTAGTTTAGAAAAATTTGGAAAGATGTTTTTTAAACACTATCAGTGATTTTAAATTTAAAATTGGAACCTTGTTCTTTAATTGCTCTTTTTGGAATATCTCAAGAGGATGATGTATTATTGACTTCCATTTAGAGCTGAATTTTATCTTTTACCTCATTGTTAGTCAGACGTGCAATTTTGATAAATGGAAAGATACTATCCCACATGCAGAGTGGCTCAACGATACTGTTTTGCTTAAATTTAGAAAAAATTAGATATGTCATCAAGCATTCAGATATTTAATTTTGCAAGACATGGGCTCATTTGTGGACTACTATCATAATCTTAAGATTTAATGTTGTTTTGGAATTATGGCGCTGTGTTGTCCCTTTCCAAGAAGAATTTACTTGAATTATATATGTCATTTTTCAACTTTGCTTAGAGAAGGGCTTCTGAAATTTTAAATTTTTTTAATTTTCTTTGTTGTGTTTTATTTTATTACTAAGAATGTGCTCTGGATTTCTTAATTATGATCATATTTGTAATTTTCTTTCTAATTTTGGTGCACATTATATAATTATTCTGTTCAATTGTTTATACTTTAAATACCAATAAAAATGTTTTAAAAAGAAAGAAAGCAGGCATGAGAGTCTGCAAATGCTGGAATCTGGAGCAAAATGAATCTGATGGATGAAGGTCTTGATAAAGGGTTCCCACCTGAAACATAACCCATTCTTTTCCTCCCACTGATGCTACTGAACCTGCTGAGTTCCTCCAGCAGCTTTTTTTCAAAATCTCCAAGCATAGAAAATTTTCATCAATGCCACCTCCATCACATCCTCCAACTCCATTGAGAGAATAAGCAAACCAATGCCAGTGTTCTTGAAAAGGGAACTGCCCTACGGCCGCCAGCCCACTCAGCTCATCATGTTGGTCGAGCCTCAATGTCCACGTGACCGGCTGTCGCCGCAGGTCCTGAACTGTGTCATGGGAAGAGATTATCAGGTGGGCAGAAGTCTCCTTGAACAGTTCCTTATTGCCCCCAATATCTAATGTATCCTCATAGATTTTGTGGCCTGTGACTGCTGGAAATGTAGAAGTGTAACGGGAGCAAAGAAACTCACAGCCACCACCTTGGATGCTCTCAATGTCTGTTTTATTCAAATCCCGTGTGCACCCCTTTAAGGGCAGCATGAGATTGGCCACCGAGTGAGCGGTGATGACATAACGGCTGCCTGAGGCGCGTGCTGGGCTGGAAACATGGAGTAAGGAGGACCCCCGACAGCGCCCTCTTCTCATGGCTGCCCCACCATGCAGTGGTACAAATGGGGCTGGTTCACCATGAGAGAGTGTGCCGCCACACAACCCCCCCCCCCCCCAGACCCGGCCTACGTGTCCCGCCGCTTGGGCGGACGGACTTGGGCTTAGCCATTTGAACCGGTCGCAAGTGTTCCAAGTATGCTGCCTTTAGGTGGTCTACTACTGTGAACAGTTCATTTTTGCCCCCAATGTAAAAGTCTTGCCAGACCGCTGGAGGACTTTGAACGGGCCCTTGTAAGGATGCTGCAAAGGTGTAGTGTGCAGTCTGCACCGAATGAAAATGAATTCCACAGAGTCCAGCTCTTTGGGAAAACGGGCTGGTCATGCGCCGTGATGCATAGGAGGCAGGGTGGGGGGGGGCTAGCGAGGTGATCTTGCTGCATAGGTCCACCAATATGTTCGGGTACTTGGTCGTAGAATCGGATTCTGAGCCGAAGAACTCACCAGGCAACAAGAGTGGCACGCCGTACACCAGCTCTGCAGATGACGCCTGTAGATCCTCATTGGGTGCTGTTCTGATGCCGAGGAGGACCCAGGGTAGTTCATCTGCCCAGCTGGGACCTGTGAGGCGAGCCATGAGGGCTGACTTCAGGTGGTGGTGAAATCCCTCCACCAGGCCATTTGCTTGCAGGTGATAAGCCATGGTGCGGTGGAATTTAGGGAACTGCCCTACGGCCGCGACTTTTTCTGGCTCCAGGGCGGCTCCTGCTGCCGAGATGGTGTGCCCCAGGAACTGCAGCTTCTGCTTGCCGAACTGGAACTTGGTCACGTTGACTGTGAGGCCAAATTCCTCCAGGCGGGCAAACAGGGTGCAGAGATGGCCCTTGCGCTCCTCGTGGTCACGACTGGTGATCAGGATGTCATTGAGGTATATAAACATGAAGTCCAGGTCCCTGTCCACTGCGTCCATGAGGTGCTGGAAAGTCTGGGCTGCGTTTTTAAGTCCGAAGGGCATGTGCAAGAATTCGAACAGGCCAAATGGGGTGACGATCGCCGTCTTACCAATGTGCTCGGGGTGGACTGGGATTTGATGATATCCCCGAACCAGGTCGACTTTCGAGAAGACCTGGGCACCGTGGAGGTTGGCTGTAAAGTCCTGGATGTGAGGGATTGGGTAACTGTCTGGCATAGTCACGTCATTCAGGCACCGATAATACCCACAGGGACACCAGCCTCCGGAAGATTTGGGGACCACGTGAAGAGGGGATGCCCAGGGAGTGTCAGAGCTGTGGACAATACCCAACTCCTGCAGGTGAGAGAACTCCTCCATGGCTAACTGCAGCTTCTCAGGTGGAAGTCATCGAGCCTTGGCATGCAGTGGGGGGCCTTGCTTAGAGATATGGTGGTAGACCCCATGCTGGGGCAAGGCGGCAGTGAACCGTGGCTGCAGGATGGAGGGGAACTCATCGAATATACTGGAATACTTCTCCCTGGGGGCGGAGATGGTCGCTATTTTGGGCTTGCAGGCATCTGTGGCATCGAGGCGGACCAAGTGGAACATGCGGGCGTTAATTAGTCTTCTGTCCTTCACATCTACCAGCAGGCCATGTGCCCTGAGAAAGTCGGCCCCCAAGGACTCGGTACCCACTGAGGCCAGCACGAACTTCCAGTGGAATTTATCTTTCCCGATCTGCATCTGCACCCTGCAGGTGCCAAAAGTTTTGATGGCGGAACCGTTGGCTGCATGCAGGGTGGGACCACGAGGTCAGGTGTGGGTCTCAAGGGCGGTCGGGGGCAAGATGCTCAGTACTGCTCCAGTGTCCACAAGGAAACGCCGGCCGGTGGAGTTATTGGTCACGTGCAAGAGGCTGTTCGCGTGGCCAGCCACCGCAGCTATCAACGGCGGCTGGCCGAGTCATTTCCCTGATAGGTACAGGGTTGCCTGCACCTGTGACCTTGGACCCCCCAGCATTGATGATAGAAACACCAAGTGGGGTGGTGCTCCTCTGGCTTGTACTTGGAGCTGGGGGGGCTGCGACTGGCTGGCTCCTAGATGGGTGACCTGGCTGAGGGCGGCTTCGTTCTCTTTCTTGGTGTGCCGGAGGACATCCGCTCGGGCTGCGAATCGCTGTGGGTCACTGAAGTCTTCGTCCACCAGCAGGAGCTGAATGTCCTCGGGCATCTGCTCCAGGAAGATCTGGTGGAACAAGAAAAAGGGCTTGTGATCTTCCACCAGTGCTAGCATCTCATCCATGAGGGCCAATAGCGTTCAGTCACCCAGCCCATCCAGATGCAGGAGTCTGGAGCCATGCTGTTGTGGGGAGAGACCAAAGGTGCCTAGAAGGAGATATTTTCGGGCAAGTGGAGGCGCAGTTTCGCCTCAGGAACATCTCCCCAGATGTCATGATGTTTTACCACGTTGTGAGCATGCTAGATGAGGAGACGGCAGCCAGGGTGGACGATCTCATCCACAACCCACCAGCTGAGGTGGGTCTCAACGACTGTTTTATTCAAATCCCGTGTGCGCCCCTTTAAGGGCAGCGTGAGATTGACCACCGCGTGAGCGGTGATGTTATAACGGCTGCCTGAGGCACGCACTGGGCGGGCTGGAAACATGGTGTAAGGAGGACCCCTGACGGCACCCTCTTCTCATGGCTGCCCCGCCACGCGCCAGTACAAACGGGGCAGTTTGCCACGAGGAGTGCGCCGCCACAGAAGGACCATTTAGGTAAGCAGTGAGAACCTCCCAGTCCATGACGTAAATGATGGAAGGAGCATACTACATCCCAAACAACCCAATTGCCTCTTCATCAAATATCTCCAACCCCAACCGAGGAGAAAAAAAATCTGTGGGATCCAAACTGGCTCAGACACCTCATGGATCTCAGAACTAGTGTAAGAACATAATTCTTGACTTCAAAGGATGGCCTAAGAGAGTAACAGAGAACAGATGAGCGCAGGAATAGGCCTTTGGCAATTGTGCCAAACATGCCCAAGTTAAACTAAATTTCTGTGACTTGCACATGATCCATATCCCTGCATCTCCTTCCTGTTTATGTGTCCATCCAAAAAATTTTTTAAACACTACTGTCACATCTGGTTCCACCATTGGCCGAACACCATTATCTGTAAAAAAAAATCTTGCCTTGCAATTCTCCCTTAAACTTCCCCTTCTCACCTCACTTCCCCTTTCACCTCACCTCTAGTATGTGACTTTTTGAACCTGGGAATAAGATTCTGACTGCACACTCCATCTATGCTTCTCATAATTTTATAATCTTTTATCAGGAAAGAGAATAGGATATAAGCATAAGCCTGACAACCTGGCATGGAAACTACAAGAGATCCACAAAGTTCACAGCCCATGGTTGTTGACTTCAAATGTGATCTAATGAATCTACAATATGAACCCTTATAAATTCTTACTGAAAGGACAAGAGCTATTGTTTACAATTTACTCTACTCCACATTAACATGTAATGAGAGATAGATATGAATTCCTTTGTCACCAAGTTTTGGAAATCATATAATTTTATAGAAATCTCTAGGTGCTTAATGAACAGCCACAGTCCCCACACCAATTCCTGTGGTACACCACAGGTCATAGATTTTCAATCACAAAAACAACCCTCCATCAATGCCCACTGCCTTCAGTTACTAAAACACCTCTGGATCCACTTTCCCAACTTACTCTGGATCCAACAAGTCCTGTCCTTTTGAACTAGTGTCCCATGTGAAACCTCATTAAAAGCCTCTCTGAAGTGTGCCTAGACAATGTCAATCAAACTGTCCAATCAATATGTATGGTTACTGCTTTGAAAAATTCAATCAAATTCATTAGACAGAATCTTTCTCCTAATAATGCCATGTTGATTATATATGATCAATCTCTGAATTTCCAAGTGTAGATTAATCCTGACCCTCAGAATATCTTCTAATAGCAATAATCCAATAATGAGTTATATGATTGGCAGAGTTGTTAGTGCAATGCTTTTACACACCAGTGACCCAGATTCTAATCTACCATTTTATGTAAGGAGATTGTACATCTCCCTATGCCTTACATGGATTTTCTCTGGGTGCTCCAGTTTTTTTCCTACCCTCCACAATGTGCAGGATTGGTAAGTTAATTGTGTGTAATTAGATGGCATGGGTTTTATGGGCCAGAAGGGCCTTCTACCATGCAGTATCTTTAAAATGAAAATTTCCTAACTACTGACTTATCCCTGCTGTCCTCTGGAAAAGAGTTACATTTATTGTTGTCTGACACCTCTTGGGATGGGAGCATTGCAGCCTTGGATACATCTCATCTGGCCCTGGACTTTGTCCACTTTTAGACATTGGTTTGTCAGAGTGATTGCCTCTCTGACTAGTGCTGTGCCTCAGGGATCAGTAATGGGACCATTGTTGTTTGTCATCTATATCAATGATTTAGATAATAATGTGATGAATTGAATCAGCAAGTTTGCAGATGACTCTAATTGGGGGTGCAGTGGATAGCGAAGAAAGATTTCCAAGCTGAGTAACACCAAACACAAGCTGAGTAACTCAATATTAAACGCAAGCCATGTAATGCATGGGACTAAATGTAAGGTGTGCAACTCATGACACTAAACTCAAGGCATGTAATTCGTGACACTAAGCACATGCCACATACTGTGTAACTCTCATCATTAAGCACCCTCTAAGCAACTCACAATACGAAATGCAGGCCAAACAGTAAACATAAGTTGACCAACTCATGGCACTAAATTTCAATGTGGTAACTCGTGGCACTGAATGTAGCCATATAGTTATTCTAGAATCCATGTCATTTTGGAAGAGAACAGCAGTGTGTTTTCTCTTTTAAAATCATGTCTCATGGATTTATCAGGTTTCATCCTATTAATTTCTCCAAGATTCTTTTATTTTTTAAATGTTTTTTATAAATTTAAAACCACAAAATATTCACTTATTGCAAGCCCATTTCAAATACATGTAGTACCTGTATATATAATTTAATTCCACTTGCATGGAATTAAACCAGTTTGAATCTACTGAAAATAACTTGTAAAAGAATTGCACAAAACTATTTTTTTGTTGTTGGATTTAGGTACAAAAATCAGTTTTGTGGTGTATTATTTAGAAAGGTACTGTATATTTTAAAGCATCCTTTTGGGCCTGACAAGGAGTTCAAAATGATCATGGTTGTTTATTTTTGGTGTGATTATGGCCAATTTGGTGGGTGAGCAGTTTCCCAGGATCAGTAACCAAGATAATAATTTCCTTGACTCTTTGACTCTTTCTCACCCAATTTCTTTGCTGCCTCTCTTTGTATTATATTATTCTATTTTCAATTGCTCTCTTAAATCCTTTCATCCTTTTTTCTCTGGAGCATAGAAGATTGAGGGGGGATTTGATGGAGGTGTTCAAGATTTTAAAAGGGACAAAGAGAGTCAACGTGGATAGGCTTTTTCAATTAAGAGTGGGGGAATATTCAAACCAGAGGCCATGGTTTGAGATTGAAGGGGGAAAATTATAAGGGGAACATGAGGGGAAATTTCTTCACGCAAAGGGTGGTTGGGATGTGGAATAAGCTTCCGGCGGAGGTGGTTGAAGTAGGGACATTATTTACATTTAAGGAAAGACTGGATAATTACATGGAGGGGAGAGGATTGGAGGGGTATGGACCAGGTGCTGGTCAGTGGGACTAGGAGGGTGGGGATTTGTTCCAGCATGGACTAGTAGGGCCAAACTGGCCTGTTCTGTGCTGTATATGGTTATATGGTTATTACAGATCGCAGCATTTACCACTGACATTGAGCTTACAGGCAGGTGACTCCTTGTTTTCCGTTTCCCTTCTTTCTTACAGAATGATGTTATATTTGCCAACCTTCAATCTAATTGAGCAATTTCAGAATCTCTGGAGCCACCTTTTTCAAACCTCCAGGATGTAGATTGTTAGTTCTTGGGAATGAATGAATAAATGAAGAATTTATGTTCATATACAATGTACAGATGAAATGAAAGTGTCAAAGGAGAGATTGTTAAAACCCATCATTTTTGCCTCAAGCAAATATTTTCATGAATACTTATTTCCTTCAATTTCTCATTCTTACTAGATCCTTGTTGTCTAATAGTTTTCACTTCTTTGGTGTCATCTCTAAAGTTTCCTAGCCAAATATGGACAGTGAAGATGTGAATACTCACAGAACCTGATTTATCTAAACCTATGTCCAAAAGGACAGTCTGCAATATTGGAAAAACTGTTTTTGCACAAGGATAACTGTGGACATTTATAATCTGTCTACAGTATCTTTTGTATTTATTGTCTCTTTTTAATATGTTTACTATTGTAATTGTATTTTTAACAACGTGCATGTTCAGTTGTAGCAAGTTTGGTGCATATGTGCATTGCACATATATGCATGATGTAGACCAGTCACTCAGCACCCACTGCAATTGTGTTGCAGCCATCGTACTCATGGTAGCGGTCTGCGCATGTGTGAGCTCCAGATTGGCAGGTTGGAGGTCATCAGAGGCTAGGTGTGGTACAGCTACCATGTACAGAGCTCCCACTTACCTGTAAATAGTAGTAAAAGTTATTGTTTTAACCTCTCCTCTCGAGTCGTGTCATTACTACCACATCGGCAAACATGGTTTCAGAAGTGGGATGGCGAGTGTCCCAACTTGAGGCTTCCTGGTCGACTTGCAACTGAGGAACCAGCACCACATTGCAGCTGTCGCCATGGTGAATGGATTCAGACAACTCAACCCACTCATCTTCAAGGGTAATATTGCTGAGAACTGGCATATTTTTCAACAAGAGTATAATTTATTTATCGCCACGGTGCATGGTAACGAATCTGCTCACACCAGAGGATATTAAATTTGGCAGGTCCAGAAGCCATAGTGAAGGAGAGATCATTTGTAAATGCAAGTGAAGTGCGTAAAGGGGAGCTGATTCTCAGTCTGGCAGAATCAAGAGAGGACCCTGAATGCTTGAAAAAAAAATGTAGAGAAATGTGCAATCCACAGACTAATATCACAATGGAAAGGCACAAATTTAATACAAGAGATCAAAAACCTGGCAAATTAAAGATAAAAGCAAAGACCTGCAACTTTGGAACACTCTGAGAGGAATTAATCAGAGACAGGGTGGCCTGTGGCATTTATAATGACAGCATGAGGAAGGTGCTTCTGCGCGACAGAGACTTAACGGTAGCAAAGGCCATCTCTACCTGTCTGATTTATGAAATAACTGAGGAGAAGCATAAGAAGTTCGCCACTCCACAGCAGCCTACCACAAGCATTGATGCAGTCCAGGTGAGATCTGCAAAGAAACAATGGCTGGAGTCCAGGAAAAGAACCAGCCAGACCAAACCACACCATCGTCCATTACAAAGTACAACTACTGCGGAGGTGACCATACACCAAAAAAGGAAATGTATCCAGCTTTCGGCCAGCAGTGTCGAGTCTGCAGAAAGTGGAACCATTTCAAAAGATGCTACAGATCCAGACAGCAGATCAATACAAGGCCAAGACCTAGAAGGATGATTGACCAACTAGAGCCTGAACAAGATGAAAGCAACACATATAACCATATAACCATTTACAGAGCAGAAACAGGCCATGTCGGCCTTTTGAGTTCGCACTGGTTCACTTGAAGAAATCCATGAGCTCAATCCTCCAACTCTCCGCCAATATCCCTCCAACCCCCTCACTTCCATGTACACATCCAAGCTTCTCTTAAATGACAGAAGGGACCCTGCCGCAATTATCTCATTCAGATGATCATTCCATTTTACCACCACTCTCTGAGTGAAGAAGCATCTAATATTTCTCCTAAAGTTTTGCCCTCTTACTCTTAACTCATGGCCTCTTGTTCCAATCTTCCCTGCCTTCAGGGGAAAGAGTCTGTTTATGTTTAGTCTATTTATTCCTTTCATAATTTTAAATACCTCCATGAAGTCCCCTCTCAGTTGTCTACGTTCCAATGAATAAAGTCCCAGTCTCCTTAATCTCTCCCTGTAATCCAGATGCTGTAAGCCAGGCAACATTCTTGTAAATCTTCTCTGCACCCTCTCCACCTTATCTATATAAAAAACATTTTTCATCGATGGGCTGACATTGCAGATGACAGTGGATTCAACAGAGACACGGATAGGGGAAACAAAGCTTTCATGACCATAAATGTCAATGGCAAGGCATCAGAAATGAAAGTGGACACAGGAGCCAAGTGCAACGTCATGTCAGAGAAGACATTAAGTCGACTAAGAAAATGGGAACAGATCAAGCCATGCATCAACAAATCTAGTGGCATAGGGGGACAGCACAATCAAAACCATTGGCATGGTGAAGCTGCGGACAGCTACATTTACAGATGTTCTTCATTGTCCATGAGGATGTTCTGCCTCTGTTTGGCCTAAATGCACGTATTGTCATGGGACTGGTTACATTTAGTAGAAACATTCACCATAAGTTGGCCACTCCGAAGACGATTTGTTGCAGAAAACTTTCTCGGAATACAGTGATTTCTTTTTGAATGAGCCAGTAACGTATTCCATGAGGCTTGACCTGGAAGTAAGACCTGTGGTTCATCCAGCACATCGCGTACCTGTGGCCATGAAGGACAAAGTCAAGGCCGAACTGGACAGAATGCAGGAGTTGGGTCTAATTACTCCAGTTTCATAACCGAGCGAATAGGTGTCCTCCATGGTAGCCACCAACAAGAAGGACAGCAAGAAATCCAGATAGGCATTAATCCGTGGGACCTCAACACAGTGTTGAAGTGAGAAGTGAATGACTGGACTATTAAAGCAAAGAACTTTCCTGAATATATACACATTTGCTTAGAATTAGAAGGGGGTTAAATTAGGTTAAGTTAATATAAATTAAAATTTGATCCTGTTTTTGTGTTTAAAGAAAATGAAAAGCAACTTTTGTTTGAGTAACCATTTGTTTCGGTGAATTTCTATTGCTGGTCTTTCCATAAAAGTATGCAAAGAGCACCACCAGCTAATGCCCCCATGAATCAGAGAAATAAAGCAAAAGAAAGTCACCTTCTGCACTCCCACAGTTTCTGCAGCTGCACAGTGAACCTGAGCTGTTGGATACGACCAAGAAGCTGTCAATTCCTGAGGCCCTTCGGGTGCCATGCTCACCATTGGCCCCCAACAGATGCTAGTCCTGATACCTGGTTCCCACAAGCCAGTCTTCAGCAGCCCAAGGACTGGTGTGAGTCCTTCGGACTCATTGCTGCTCCACTCCAGTCTGCTACTCCCCCAGGGTCTGCAACCACTCAATGTCTGCCATCTTCGGCATGGACCTCCTTGGTTTCAAAGATGTTGGGAAAAAAAAATGCCAGCCCCTTTAACAGGCTGCTTAAATCTGTCTAGGGCCTTCAGCATCATAACCGGGCAGTAGGACCCTGCGGAGAAAAACTGTATCTCCACTCCCCACTCTCTTGGATCTACACAGGCGACACTGCTAATGCTTTTTTTTGCACTGATGATCTTTGTAAGTTGCAAAAAATTAGAATCTCGGTTGGTTAATATTTTGATAATGAAAATCAAATAACAATTTAGCCATCCATTTACAGTATTAATTTGATTGAGTGTTGCATTGTCCAGGGAGACAGCTTTGGAATGTGACATGATAAACTGAAGCACCATCCTAGATGGTGGTGGAAAAGAACCTAATTGCATGGAAAAAGAGGTGCTCTGGCTAACATCTTTCTTCCAGCACAAATAGGTAATTAATCACGAGATATTGCAATGCCTTGGACTTCAGAACAAGAATGATTGCAGTTTGCTTGTGTTAGGTTGGTGAGAAAATTCTCTGAGCAGTGCAAATAATGTGTATTCATCCTTGTCCTGGGTAAACTTGTACCTCTCACTTTGTTTGTTTTAGATTGGTCACAATGTTTGAGCTACCGAAAGAAAACAGAGGCACACACCGAGAGCACTTCAGTTTATACAAATCTTTATTACAAAATCGTAAGCTGATTTCAAACTACAATATGCGAGCCCTTCCCAATTATACTTATCAACGCCTTGACTGGTCCCAACTGCCGAAGCGAGGCAACGACCGCACACTTGTAGTAGGTTGCCGGAGCACCGGTAGCAGCTTCTCCACCTCCCCCGACCGGGACGTTGGTTGGACTCTAGAAGTTCTTCTTCTTGCTGAGAGATGTTGCCATCCCTCAGGGAGTCTGAAACTTCAGCAGCGGGACCATGGCTTATATTACCCAAAAACTGCTTACCCAAGCACCTATTCCCAGCACAAAAAAAAGATAACCGAGCAGCCTAGGCTTCTATCAAATACCACAACTTTCTAGATTATCACTTCGAATACTTAGCTGCGAGGTCTCGCTTGACAGTCTGTGACCAACAAAACCCCATCAATCTCAAACAGCAACCGGCTAACAAGCAGGAAGATTAAATGTTCTTGGTGCACAGATGTCTTTTTGTCAGAGAACTGCATCTCTGGGCCCCATGGTGGAATTTAGCTTATGTCTGCTGAGTCTCAAGCAGGTTAATGATTCTCAGTCTTGCAGGGGCAAAAAACATGGTTTAAATCCTCCATTACAATCCTGTCATTTGTTATCTGAATAACCATTTTTCTCTTGTTCCTTAAAGGTTCCATGGCAGATGAAGTTTATGATTATGAGCCAGGCTACTATGAAAATGGATCTTACAATGAGGGCAGAAACTACAGTATTGACTATCATGAATTTAATCACCTATGTGAGAAAGATGACGTCAGACGATTCGCAAAATATTTCCTCCCTCTGTTCTATGGAGTGACACTGGTAATTGGGCTGGCTGGGAATTATACTGTGGTAGCCATTTACGCCAAGTTCAAGCGGATCAGATCCAAAACAGACTTGTACATCATGCAAGTGGCCATTGCTGATTTGCTACTGCTTGTCACTCTTCCATTCTGGATGGCCCATGCTGTACATGGATGGATCTTTGGAATCGTCATATGCAAAATCTGCTCAGTACTGTTTGAAATGAATTTCTGTGCCAGCATGCTGTTCTTGGCCTGTATCAGTGTGGACCGCTACCTTGCCATCTCCAAGGCTATAAGACCACCCAAGGTGGGGAAGAAGGATAAGATCATCTGCCTGTGTGTTTGGCTGGTAGCCATGGTTATCAGCATCCCTGATTTCATTTTCTCTTCAGTGACGGAGTTTGATAACAGGAAACAATGCAAACTCCTTTTCCCTGAACAGGCCGCCAAGACGGTGAAGGCAACGGTCCAGGTGTTTGACATCCTCCTGGCATTTGCAATCCCATCACTAGTCATGATCTACTGCTATTCTGCCGTAGCCAAGATCGTGTACAATGGTCCAGACAGAAGGAAACACAGGGCACTCAGGGTGCTCCTGGCAGTCGTCGGCCTCTTTTTCCTGACACAGCTGCCATATAACATTATCAAGTTCTGTTGCTTGCTGGATGTGATCCATATGCTCATCAAGGATTGCGAGATCAGCAAAAGGATCGATGTGGCCACACAGATCACCGAGAGTTTTGCATTGTTTCACAGCTGCCTCAACCCAATCCTCTATGCCTTCATGGGAGCATCATTCAAAGGCTACATCCTGAAAGCAGTCAAGAACAACAGCTTTAGGCGCCGCAACCTGGAGACACCGATTGCTCTCGAAAGCTCCTTCAATTCTCTGGCTCGCTCAGAGCAGACAAGCAGTTTCTCAATCTAGCCTCATGACTGAATCAACATTCTGATTCCCAGTGGATTTACAACCAAAGAAGTTCCATACTCCTCCCAACCTCTGACTGTGTGTAACTCTTGACTTCACTCCTGAGAGGGATGGCTCCAGTTTGTAGTTCTTCCTCCCCAGTCCCACTGTCCTTGACCAGCAGAAATTGTTTCTCTCCATCCATCCTATAATTTCTTCAGTATATCTTGAAAACTTTCACTGAAACACAAAATACCTGAGAATTCAAGCAAAGCTGTGTTATCGTGCCCCAAAATCAATCGTTGAGGGTCCAGGTATCATTCTAGAACATCTAAATGTCAGTCCCCAAGTTCAATCCATCCTTCCTTTGGGGTTGGGGTCCAAAGTTGTTGCCAACCCGAGGTGTGAACCAACTAATGTTTTGTACAGTTTCTTTGCATAATTCTGCTATTTCCCAGAAAATCTCTTATCATCTTTACCAAAGATCCATCTTGTGAAAAACGTGCAACTCCACAAAACCATGATGATTCTGCCTCAGCTGTAAATTACGGAGTTCTTCTGTAAACAAACAATTTATTGTGGTTTTCAACAACTAGGTAAATTATGGAAGTTAATTGCAGGTCTACAGCTGTCCCCTGCTCCCTTTCTTGCACCTTGAAATTAAGGAAAACCTCTCTGAGTTATGTCTTCAATACTACCATATACACCTTGACAGGGAGTATTAAACAGAACACGACCATGATGGATGAATAGGCGACCACTTTGACAATCTAATGGACCAACTGAGTGATGTTAAGGTTAGGATGAGGGTACCTATGTGGCTCTAGCCAGTAAGAATTTTGGTGCAACTGTGCATTATACTTCTGTATAATTGCAATAAATTGTCAACTCATATAACACCCTATCATGCACAATGGAAACTGGATTGCCGATTCTTTCATGTTTCAAGATTGCTTATTATCATCTTACTTTGCATATACAACCAGACAAAGCAGTGTTTCTCTGGACCATGGTACACATACCTACACACACAATACACAGCACATAATCAATAATCTTTATATTCCGAATTTTCTAGTCTCTATCCTGTCTCGCATGCATCCCATGTTATGTAACAGGATAATGACCCAGAAAAGGCTTCAGCACTAAGGCAATCAAGGTTAGAATGTTTTGTCCATCGGGGTTAGTGGCTGGTGTGGTTCTGAAATAGCCAGTCTCAAAATACCATACCATAAACTTCCTGCACTCTACGAGACCTTTCAACACAAATGATAAACAAATAAATCTGCAGATACTGGAATCTGAATCTGAAATGCTTGAAAGAAATCATCCAGTCAAGCAGTATCAGTGGGGAAGAGAAAGCTAACAGTTTATATTCCATCTATGCACTGTCCAACTAGATGGCATTAACTGACTTCTCCAACTTTTGTTAACCCTTCTCCCCTGAGACTCTCTCTTTCCCTATTCCTCTGTCTCCTTTTCTCCAGCTTCCCACCCCTTTCCCTCTCCATTCAGAGAACTACCCTCAGCACTCTTGCCCACCCCCTCATCACCTAAGCCTAATCCCACCTGTAACCACCCATGACCACTTACCTATTTGCCTGTGCTCCTCCCCCTGCTCCTTCCTCCTCTTCTTTCCTCTTCTCTCCTTCTCTACCACTCCCCTCCCCCCCCCCCTCACTTGCAAGTTTTTCATTTAGGAGCCTGTATGTTTTTGCTTCAGGCCCAGTCCTGAAACATTGGTAACATTGATGCTGTGTGACCTGCTGAGTTTCTCCAGCACTTCTGCGTATTGCATTTGGCCACAGCATCTACAGACTTTCTTGTTTCAGAGAGAGCAGTTAATGCTTCCGGTCCTTTGCTGCTTGACTGGTTCAGTTCTTCCAGCATTTCTGTTTTTTGTTTCAGAGTCCGTTGAACCTATTGTACCTGTGCCCATAAATTCAATTGTAATGCCTAATTCTCTTAGCATCACAAGGAAATCCAACTTAACAGTTGGCACAATGCTGTTACAACGTTCAGGGTTCAAATCATTAGGAATTTGTATGCCCTTGCTGTGTGCAGGAGTTTTGGAGTACCTGGAGGTACTCCCACTCTTCAAAACTTATCAGGGTTGGAGGTTAATTGAGTGTAATTGGACGGCACGTCTCGTGGGTTGAAAGGGCCTGTTACCATGCTATATGTCTACATTTAATTTTTTTTAATTAAAGGTTTCATGACATCCTCTGAACAGAACAATTTCATTATGGTTCTCAACAGTATCTTGCTGTAAGGAATTCCCTTCAAATCATAAATAATATTCACAACCACCACCTTGTCTCTTATCCAAAAGATTCTCATGCATATTATACAAATATGGCCAACTCCAGTGATACAGAGCAAATATTTACTCGAAAAGTTCCCAATTGTAATCTCAATATGTTATCTAGTAGATAGAAACATTATATTTTTTCGATATCTTTGTATTTACAACCATGATCAAAATCTTCTTCAATATTTTGCAAATACAATATTAAAGATATTTAGAAAGCTAGTTGCATTCCTGAACTGCAATTTGTGTGTGTCTCTTACATTCGAATATGTCACTGTGTTTGGTAAGTGAACATTTTTCTGAATACTTTAAATATTTCTCTTCATTCCACTCAGGGGTGGATTCCTTCTTCAACCATTGAGTTATGCCAACCTCCCTTATCCATATCCAGTAGTTGATGGCAGATATCGGCAATGGAATATACTTGAAGACTAAGGAACTGTGGGTGTTTGGTAGGAAAGGGAACTTCTTCACACAGATAGTGGTGGGAGTATGGAACGAGCTTCCAGCTGAAGAGGTGAATGTGGGCTCAATTTTAACATTGAAGAAGAATTTGGAGAGGTACATGGATGGGAGGGATATGGACTGGGTGCAGGCCAGTGAGACGAGGCAGAATAATAGTTTGGCACAGACTAGAATGGCCAAAGGGGCCTGTTTCTGTGCTGTATTGTTGTATATGATGGGTTCACAGAGAGATGAGTCTGCACACAAGGGTTTGCAATCACACATACCTTTTATTAACACACAACAATTTATAGAAGAACGTGGGAAAATCATAATGGGAATAAAACACAAATGTGCACAATTTATAAAAGAACATAGGAAAACATTAAACAGTACACAATTTCTAATTTGCTCAGCCAGTGCTGACATTTGCATACTATAAGTGGGGGTAATACACACCCTCCTGGACCCCTGATCATCAGGAGGCAACTGTGGTACAAATGGTACACAAAGGGGTGTACACATAGTCCTGGACCCTGATCATCAGGAGGTGCAGCTCTGCTGCAAGTATCAATCTATACCAATACTATGGCTCACTTTACCCGTGACCCTTCCAAGCAATGTCCACAGTAGCAGTGTAAGGTATCACCAAGAGGCAGAGAGAGTGGAATGTGCTCTGTGCTGCTGTGAAATACAGGGCTAATCTGTGTATCTAGCCAATAGTGATGCTGAGTGATTTGAATTAGCCAATGACAAGGTGTGCACTAATTAGGGGGCGGTTTCCAACCTTGACTAATAGGTGATGGGATTTCCAAATATATTCCAGATGGGGAGGAGGCATGTGACCGCCCGCAATACTCACATTCCAGACAGGCAGGCCACATTTCCTCCACACACAACAGGAAGTCATTGCAGAAATACAATGAATTGGACAGGGGCTGAATAACATGGCTAGATCGATTCCTCATCTTCCATTGTTGGACAAATCACATAAAGGGCATTAAACAAGAAAGTTTGCAGACTCTGACTTTGAGTACAATTCATACATGTGCTGAAGACGCTCAGCAGGTCACACTGCATCCATAGGAAGTAAAGAGTGGCTCACATTTCATGGCTTGACCCTTCATCATAGGATGAGCAATAAACAGGCAGGTGCCTGAATAAAACTGTGGGGAGAGGGTGGAGAAGAGGAGAGGAAGGAAGAAGGGGCAGAAGGAGGAATACAGGCTAACAGGTAAGTGGTCATAGGTGGATACAGGTGAGAGGATGGGAGAAAAAATAGCTGAAGTCAACTCTTCCCTTCCACCAGACTGCTGCCCTGCCACTATCACTTCTCAGCATTTCTCTCTTTAACCCTACCACCTATATCCACCTATGATCTCTTATCTGTAGCCTATGCTCCTCCCATTGCCCCTTCCTCTCTGCTCTCCTCTCCTCCATGTCCCACTCCCCCACCTGTTTGTCTTTGCCCTGAGTGATTTGCTGACCCAGCTGAAAAGGATCGACCATATTGCTACAAATGTGGAGACAAAAATACGGCACCTGACTTCCTTCTCCGAACAAAATGGATGAACCTCAGAGGCTCTGACATCATTCTCATAGTTACAAGGTTACCATTACTGATAAGTTTCTTCCTTAAATTCCAAGATGCTTTCCTATTGGTTTAACTGAAACCAAATTCACACTCAGCCAGAGTGGGACTTGATTTCATGCCTAAAGGTCATTCTCCATTACCATCCAGGAAATTACACATACTCATTCTGATCTTGATATGACCAAGGTGTTTACAATAGGACTGCAGTTCAAGGAGCCCTGGTGGCTCAATTCATCCCATCCTCCACCTCATCAAACCCCATTTTCTCCCCAGCCTTTCCCCACCATGAGGACTGATTTGGTCCACATGTCTGAAGTGTGACTGACCATGATCAACTACCTCAGCAGAATCAAAGGTAGGAACCTTTAGAGTTACCAGGCTGCACAGCAGAGAAATGTTTCAGCCTACCACATCTATGCTGGCCTTTGGCCCATCTACACTAACCCCATTCACTCAGATGAGGCCTTTATCCTCCTATTCCTTGCACATACACTTGATCATCTGAAGGTCTCCTCAAACATAGTCCCTACTACCTCTTCTGGCAATAAATTCCAGAAAATCAGTTAATCTCTGTGCAAAAAAAAGCCTTGCTAGTAATTCCATGAAGAATCTTAAATAAATCTTGTTGCTGGCATCTGCTCTTCAACCTTGCTGTAATTAATTCTATGAACAACAGGAAATTGAGTCTAAAGCTTATCACATTAGTCCATCTGGAGGGGACCTGATCAGCCTGATATTGTGGGAATTTTGTTTATATAGAAGGCACAGTTCCTCTGCGTCATTGAGTAGAACTCATACCTCAAAGGTTGAGAATCCCTAGAAGGGGGAATTCCAAAGGGCTATAATTTGAACAAGGTGTGGCACGAATAAAAGCTCTCATGACTGGAGGGAGAACAAACACTTTTATTAGCTTATAACTATGGATAGGGCCTCTCAGAAGTCTTCAGGAGTGCCCTGGGTTTAGGCAGGAAACCAGGGCTATATGTGAGCAGATGGGGTGGAGCCAGCCATCAGTACAACACCCTTCCAGTAAATCCCAGTTCACTGCACAAAGTTAAACCATGATCCTGTCTACTCACTTAGACTGACACAAAAAGTTCCACAGCATTATTGTAAAGACCAGGGGAATCCTGGATTAATATTTATCCTTCAAAGAAACATTAATAAAATTAATGATCTTGTGGCAGCACATATAATTGCAGCGGAGAACTGGCCCTGCTTGTCACACGCGGCAAAGATGGCGTTGCAGGTCCATCTCTTCTGGTGTAGACCAGAACTCTGTGTGTGCACTTACATCAGCATGACTCAAGTTCCGGGATGCAAAGGGCAGGCTCAGATCAGCCTTAAAGACTGTAGCACGAACTTCAAACTAAATCAGTTGTTCTTAATGAGGTCACAGCCTGCTGACTCAGTTCTTTCACTGTGCTTGCACACAACATGCTACACTGGTGACCCCGACAGGTCTCCACGTTCTGAAGACTTGGCACAATGGACCCTACAGCTGTAGGCGCTGTTTCGTTAAAGTTGCCCATTTTCTAGTCTAACAAGTCAACCAAGTGGAGGCCCAGTTCCTAATCAAGGAAATTACCTCAGATTCAACAAAATACATCATCAGCCCACTAGACCAGGAAACTACATTACAAGGCTGCTGCCCAAGCCACCGTCCAAGGCCAGTCCAACACATGAGCAAGAACCACCCCCCACCCCCCTGGCCCAGCCCACAAATTGAAAGTTCTGAGCCAAAATGGTGTTTCTACCAAATGGTGGGGCGCAGGAGCATGCAGGTGCCACCAGCCATTTCAGGAAAATGACAGGGCCAACTGCTGTTAATAGCCATGGCAGCTAGATGACCAAACAGCCTACTCCATGTCTGGGACAGGATTTGGGGCCACAGATTCCTCATGGACACGGGAGCAGAGATAAGGATCATTCCCTCTACGTTGCTTAAGACCTCACATCCCCATCCTGCACACAGCCATCAACACTGCCATTAAAACTTTGGCAAGAGGCGCATCTCTGCGTTTCAGTGAGATCACTTTCAATTGGTCATTCACACTTGCATCTATGGACAAGCCTCTTCTAGGCACAGATTTCCTGCATGCATACTGTCTATTGGTAGACCTCCAGGGCAAACAACTGGTCCACTCGGAGACCTTCCAGACAGTACCCCTTGGCACATCCAACGAGCTGGCCACCCGGCTTGCCTCCATGGAGACTTTGCATGGCCAACTATCTCTCAATTCTGCACCCCCAGTTCACTGTGGCCATGCCAAAGCATGGCGTCCAGCGCCACATTGCGACCACAAGCCTGCCAATTCATTCTTGAGCCCGATGTCTGGCCCCCGACAAACTCAACCTCGCCAAGTAAGAGTTTAAGCGCATGGCCTCTCCCCTCCACGGTGCCCAAGTCCAATGGCAGGTGGAGACCCTGCAGCGACTACAGATGCCTCAATGATGCAATGATACCAGATCGCTACCCTATTCCCCACATCCAAGATTTTGTGGCAAACCTCCACACTGCATGCCTTTCTCTAAGGTCAACCTGATCTGGGGATACCACCAGATCCCTGTTCACCCAGACAATGTCCAGAAGACCACTATCATCACCCCTTTTGGCCTTTTTGAATTTATTTGCATGCCATTCGGCTTGAAAAATGCAGCCCAGATCTTCCAGCAGTCGGCAGAGACTTGCCTTTCCTTTTCATCTACCTGGACAATATCCTGGTAGTGAGCAAGACTTGTGAGGAGCACATCTCACATCTTCGCCAGCTTTTCAACTGACAGGCCTCACCATCAACCTGGAAAAGTGCCAGTTCAGCCTTGAGGAAATCGACTTCTAGGGCCACAGAATTACCCGACAAGGTAAAGGCTATATGATAGTTTGCATGACCAATGACTCTGAAGGGTCTGCAAGAATTCGTGGGCATGGTGAATTTCTACAACATGTTCATCCCCACAGCTGCCAGCATCATGTGGCCCTCTTCGCGCTAATATCAGACTCCAAGAAAGAACTTGAGTGGACTGATGAGTGCAGGCTGCTTTCCAAAAAAAACAAGGAGGGCCTGGCTGCCACAACGATGCTTGTCCACCCACACATGGACGTACCCACAGCCCTCAAGGTTGACATGTCCAACACAGTGGTGGGTGGTGTCCTGGAACAGTTTGTGGACAACACTTGGAGGCCCCTCATTTTTTTCAGCCGTCATCTGCGAGCGCCTGAACTAAAGTACAGCGTATTTGACTGAGAGCTGCCAGCCCTCTACTTCACTGTCTTCATTTTCACTACTTCTTGGATGGGTGGCCTTTCATGGTCTGCACAGCTGTTGACATTTGCATTCTCCAAATCTTCTGACCTGTGATCCGCCTGCCAGCAGCAGTACTGATCTTATGTCTCTGAATTCACTACCTCCATCCACCACCTCTGGGGCAAAAAGAATGTTGTCGCCGACGCATTCTCAGGCCAGCTGTACATACCCTGTTGCAAGGAATCAGCTACCACAACCTGGCTCAAACTCAACAGAATGATCCCGAGACCCATAGTTTCAGGATGGCAATCACGAGTTTGCAGCTCCGAGACCTCCTACTGGACCCCAATAGCATGACTTTACTCGACAACTCTACAACTTTGCACTGGACAACCCTGACCATTCGTCCCTGCCCAGTGGCGATAAACGGTTTTTGACACACTACACAGCCTTTCCCATCCCTCCATCCAACGATGATACAGATAATATCCTCCTAGTTCATCTGGCATGGGCTGCGCAAACAGGTTAGTGAATGGGTTAAAACTTGCATGCTCTGTCAAACTGCGAAGGTCCAGCAATACACCAAGCCCTGCCTCCAACAGTTTGATGCAATTTGTCAAGTGATGACTGAAAAAGGCAAGTGTTGTCCACGAACTGTTCCAGGACACCACCCACCGCTGTGTTGGACACGTCAACCTCGAGGACTGTGGGCATGTCCACCTTAATATAGTAGGCCCCTTGCCAGACTCCCGAGGATCATGCTACCTGCTCATGATAGTGGGCAGTTTCACCTGATAGCCAGAGGCCATCCCCATCCTGGATGCCACCACTGACACCTGTGCCAGAGCTTTCCTCTCTGCCTGGGTCTCCCAGTTTGGAGTCCCAGCACACATAAGTACCAACCAGGGGGCCCAATTCACCTTTGACCTTTGGAACAAACTCTCGAAACTCCTGGGCACCCAGTTACAGCGCACCACTGCCTACCACCCCCAGTCCAATGGACTAATCAGGCATTTTCATTGCCATCAGCACTGATGGTATTGCTTGAGAGCCCAAACTGAGTGGATGAACTGTTATGGGTCCTCCTTGGTATATGCACAGTGCCTAAGGATGACCTCAAAACCTCCTCAGCGGAGTTAGTCTATGGCAAAACCTTTCCAGTCCCGGGCTAATTCCTCCCTTCATCACCAGGCCAAGTCTCATACTGGAAAGACTGAGGGACAAATTGAAATCACTGGCACCACCACCACCGTCGCAATACTGTCACCAACCCTCCAATTACCTCACAGACTTAAATCCTGTGACTATGTGTTTGTTCGCTGGAGTGGACAATGAGAGACCCTGCAAGGTGCTCCAGAGAAATGCATCTACTTTCACTCTTGACGTTGGGGACAGAGAGGATCTTTTTATGGTGGACCATCTCAAACCAGCCCATTTGGACTTGTCAGAGCTAGTAAAAGTCCCGCAGCCAGTACATAGAGGTCAGCCACCGAGGCAGCAGACCTCGCCCACGATGTACAATGAGACCAATGGCACCATTTCTGTGGGGGGTGAGGATTGTGTGGTGGTGCACATAATTGCAGTGGTGAACTGGCCCTGCTTGTCACACGTGGTCAGCGGGGCATCCGTGGCAAAGATGGCGTCGTGGGTCCGTCTCTCCTGGTGCAGACTAGAAGTGCATGTGTGTGCTTACATCAGTGTGACTCAAGTTCCGGAATGTGAGGGGTGGGCTCAGATTGGCCTTAAAGGCTGCAGCATGAACTTCAAAGTAAATCAGTTGTTCTTAACGAGCTCACAGTCTATTGACTCAGTTCTTTCACTGCGCTCATGCACAACGCGCTACAATATGAACATTATCACCTTTCTGTCTGGGGGAGCTTTTCTACATTGCAATATATTCCTAAATTTATTTTCAGGATCTGGGTAGCGCTGGTAAGATGAGCATTTATTGCCCAATCCCTATAGCCCTGAAGAAGATGATTGAGCTGCCTCCCTGACAAGCTGCAGTCCCTCAAATGAAGATGTTTCCCATGGTGCTGTTGGGGAGGGAATTCCAGGATACATACCCAGCTACAATGGAGGTCTGAAGATACGTTTCCAAGTCAGTAAGCTGCAAGTGGTATTCCCAAGCATACTCTTGATAGTAGAGGTCATAGGTTAGGAAGGTGCTGTTGGAGTCTTGGTGTCACTTGGCAACTCATCAGAAGTAGATTTTATTGCATTAAAAAATTTTTATCTGCCTCCTGCCTCAGGAAGGATCTGGGAGTCCAGATATTGGGCCCAGCAAATCAAAACAATCTTGAAGAAGGCATATCAAAAGCTGTATTTTCTGAAGATTGACGAGATTCAGCATGCAACAGGATATTCTAATAAAACCTTGACATGTATACTGACTGGTTGCATCATGGCCTGGTTTGGTAACTTTTGTCCAGGAACACAGACCTAGCCAAGTCCATCACGGGCACCGACCTTCTATTCACTGAGGCCATCTATGTGAGACGCTGCCTCGAGAAGGGAGCCAATGTCTTAGAGGACCCCCATCACCCTGGTCACAATGTCTCCTCACTGCTACCTTCAAGCAGAAGGTACAGGATTCTGCGGAACAGAACCTCTAGCTTCAAGAACAGCTGTTTTCCAGCATCTTTCGTGCTATTGAACAGTATCACCCGAACCACCACATTACACTACTTCAAACTACTAAATATCTGTAACCACCAAAGAATTACTGATACATTTTTGCATTACCAGCCAATTATGGTTATTTATAATTTATTTTACCTTCCTCTTATTTTTTTTTCCCTTCATGCAATTTTGTTTTAATTCTGCTTAAATTGTTGCTAGTATTTTTGCGCAACTAGAGAAGCAAGACTTTCATTGTATATGTAGATAGTATTTATGTATTTAACAATAAACTCTCATTCACTCAGTCAACCAGCGGAGAACCTTACAGTGCAGCTATTTGGTCCATTATATCAATGCTGCCTCGTAGAAAGTCATCCAATTAGTCTCACTCCTCCCCTTATTTTCACCAACATCAAAGGAAAAGACACCAAAAGAGTAAATTCCTGTTCATTTTACATAGGAACATATGGCACTGTGAGTGTATCGGTAAGCACAATATTATAACTGTACCACTGCCCTAGGATCGAGTCCACCCGCTGTCTGTAAAGACTTTGTAATGTTCTCCTGTTTCCATGTGGGTTACCTCCAGATACTCCACTTCCTCCCACTTTCCAAAGTCGTACAACTCTAGGAAGTAATTAGTCACATGGGTGTATTTAGACAGCATGGACTCGTGAGCTAGAAGGGTCTGCTACCATGCTGTGAAAATTAAAATAAGAAACAGGAGCAGGTGTTGGCCATCTGACCCATCGAGCTTACTCCACCACTCAATAAAATCATAGCAGATCTGGCCGTGGAGTCAGCTCCACTTACCCATCAGTTCCCAAAACCCTTAATTCCCCTTGTACTGACAATAACCACACCAGCAGTGCGAGTATAAAACAGCTTTATATACAAGGTCACCAGGATGACCCCTGGTGACCTAGTGGTGTAATTACATATCACCTCATTCACCCCCCCCTTAAAAAAATAGTTATTCCCCCCGCCCCCCCCTCCCCCCCACCCATCCTCCTTCCCTTGATTGTAAGTTCATAAGTCCAAAATTTTTTGTGGCTTCCGTTGCCTTCTGAACCTCCTCGGTAATGGTATAGGGGTGGGGGAGTGCGGTCTGCCTTTCGGCCTTTCTTGGTGGAGGTGTGGGAATGGGAAGTACTAGATGGCCATGTGGCCATGTGGGCTGGGGATCCTCTTGTATGGGATTAGGTCTTGCCATCAAGTCAAGGGTGGTGATATTTTGTGGGGTGGGCATACCCAGGGCCCTGATTTCCGGGGTGGGTGGTATAGTCCTCTGGGGTGACTCGATGAACAACTGTTCTAGTGACTGCTGCTGCGCTCCTTGTTGATCCGTAGACATCTGTGTTTCCTCCGTGTTGTTCACACATCCGGCCGGCGCGAGATCCCTAGTGGCCACCGAGTCTTCTCTTCCATCTGGGAATGTGACAAAGGCGTCCTGAGGGTTTGCGTGCCTCAACTCCACTTGATTCACCAGCAGGTCCACTTTGTGGGGTCTGCAGTGCTTCCGGAGGAGAACAGGTCCTGGTGTCATCATCCATTTAGGCAGCACTGTGCCCGTTGTGGCTTTCCTTGTGAAAAAAATACAGTCATGTGGGGTCATGTTAGTGGCAGTACACAACAAAGAACGTATAGAGTGTAGGGCTTCTGGCAAGACTTCTTGCCATCTAGTAACAGGCAGGTCTTTTGCTTTTAAAGTCAAGAGGACTGTTTTCCAGATAGTGGCATTTTCCCTTTCGACTTGTCCATTCCCCTTGGGATTGTAACTTGTAGTGTGGCTGGTAGCAATCCCTCTCTTGTGCAGGTACTGCTGTACTTCTGTGCTCATGAATGCAGCACCCCTGTCTGTGTGCATGTAGTTCGGGTACCCAAATATGCTGAAGATGGATTGGAGGCATTTTATAACAGTGGCTGCTAATACATCAGAACACAGGATTGAGAAAGGGAAATGGGAATATTCATCTATTACGTTTAGGAAATAGACATTTCTATTATTGGACAGGAGCGGGCCTTTAAAATCGAGGCTGAAGCGCTCAAAAGGTTTGGTAGCTTTTATCAGGGTGGCTTTGTCTGGCCGGTAAAATTGCGGTTTGCATTCCACACAGATGGGGCAGCTCTTGTTCACTGACCTCACTTCCTCTACTGAAAATGGGAGGTTTTGGGTTTTAATGAAGTGAAACAGTCTAGCGACCTCCCCCCCCCCACCCCCACCCCGGGTGGCCCAGCTCATTGTGCAAGCTCTGCAGCTTGGACGTGTGGTTAAGGATGGCAAAATTACCTCTGGACAGCGCGTCCGGGGGCTCATTGAGTCTCCCGGTGCGGTATAGAATGTTGTAGTTAAATGTAGACAATTCTATCCGCCAGCACAAGATTTTGTCATTCTTAATTCTTCCCCTGTCCTGGTTATCAAACATAAAAGTCACAGACCGTTGGTCCGTGACGAGGGTGAAGTGTTTGCACGCAAGATAATGTCGCCAGTGCATTACTGCTTCCACAATAGCTAGGGCCTCCTTCTCTACTGCTGAGTGTCTTACCTCTGACCCCTGTAGGGTTCGCGAGAAAAAGGCCACCAGTTATCCGTCTTGGTTTAGGGTGGCTGCCAGAGTAATATCGGATGCATCCGTTTCTACTTGCAATGGGATCGACTCATCTATGGACCACATGGTAGCTTTAGCGATATGGTCCCTAATGTCCCTGAATGCTCTGGTGGCTGCTGGGCACAGTGGGAAAACCGAGGCTTTTATAAGTGGGCGGTCCCTGATGGCGTAGTTGGGGACTGTAGAGCTCGTCGAAAGAACCAAAGACTTGTTGATCCAAACCAAGGCTTTTATTAGCAAAAGACAGGAGCTCTTCACAGGTGGCCGACCAGTCCGGAATGATCCGACCTGGCTAGGGACACAACCCTTTAAGGCCCAGACAGTAGGCGTGGCTAAGCTCTCAGCCAATCGCTGTAAGCACAGTTATTACACTCTAGATACTGTAACTATATACATTGGTGATAGGTCTGTACTATCACAGGGACCCATTGGGCGTAGTAAGCGAACAGTCTCAAACACCTTTTTAGTGCTTTCAGCATGTGTGGCACTGGGAGGTCTAGGAGAGGGTGCATACGGGCTGGGTCTGGGCTGATTTCTCTGTTCTGCACTATGTAGCCCAGGATTGGCAACTTCCTGGCACTAAAGACGCATTTGTCCCTGTTGTATGTAAGGTTCCTTTCCTCGGCTGCCTGGTAGAAGCGTTTTAAATTCGTGTCATGATCCTCCTGAGTGTGGCCACAGATTGTCACGTTGTCTAAGTAGGGGAACACCGCTTTGAGTTGGAACTCATCTACTATTCGGTCCATTTCTCTCTGAAACAAGGACACTCCATTGGTGACACCAAAGGGGAGTCGCAAAAATTGATGCAGCCTGCCATCTGCCTCAAATGCTGTGTAACTGCATTGCTGTTTCTAATGGGCAGTTGGTGGTATGCTGCCTTCAGGTCTATGGTGGAGAACACCTTATACTGCGCAATATTGTTGACCATGTCTGCTATGCGTGGCAGGGGGTAGGCATCTAGTTGTTTAAATTTGTTGATTATCTGGCTGTAATCACTACCATGCGCAGTTTTTCTCCTGACTTTGCTACAACCACCTGGGCTCTCCAGGGGCTGGTGCTCTGCTCTATGATGCCCTCCTGTAGTAGCCTGCGCACCTCTGTCCTAATGAAGGCTGTCCCTCGGGCTGCACCTCCTGCTCTCTGTGGCTATTGGTGTGCATTCTGGGGTCAGGTGTGTGAACAGCGGAGGGGGTTCTATGGTTCTATGTTCAGGACAGACAGGTTGCAGTGTTGTTTCTTCATAAGGCGTAGTGGGGGGAGGGGGTTGAGGCCCGTTGTGCACTATTGTAATGCTTTCTAACTGACACTGAAAATCTAACCCCAATAGTATCAGGCACAGAGGTGAGGGAGTACTAGTAATTTGAACCCTTTGTATTTTGTGCCATGGATTTCTAGAGTAACCCTGCTGGCTGCTAACAGGATCTGGTGCTCATTCGGGCATGTGGGGAGGGCAAGGCGGTTGACTAACCCCTGGTCAATAAAACTTTCAGTGCTTCCACTATCTATTAAGCAATTTACCCTCACATCATTAATTTTGATGCACACAGTGACATCATATAAATTGTGTGGACTCACCTGATTCATGCATAGGGAAGCAAGTCTGGCGTATCCTTCCGTCCGATAGTACTCAGCGTCATATTCATATTACTTTATTAAATTGTACTGACAATAACCACACCAGCAGTGCGAGTATAAGACAGCTTTATATACAAGGTCACCTGGATGACCCCTGGAGACCTAGTAGTGTAATTACATATCCCCACACCCCTATTCTTCAAAAATACCAGAGTAAAGGAGTAAGCAAAAACTACAGAGAACATAAAACACTATGTGAAATATAGACAATTGCAAATCCTTAGATTTGCAGAAAATGTTGCAATTGTGGGGAAAACTGGCTACTTTATAGTGAGATATACATGCAGACTGCCCCAACATCTCTCAGCATTAACTCTATCCATTCGGATAAGCCTCTCCAAGACAATATGAGATCATCTCTCATTCTTCGGAATTCCTGTCAATACAGACCCTCCTTTTTGATCAATTGAGTCATAGAGTTTTACAGCATGGAAACAGGCCCTTCAGCCCAACTTGCCCATGTTAACCAAGTTGTTTACCTAAGCAACTCTCATTTGCCTGTGTTTGACCCATATCCTTCTAAAACATTCCTATCCTTGAACTTGTAAATTAAGTTGAATTGTACATTGTCACATGTACTGAGATACAATGGCATACTTTGTTTTGCATGCTATCCGATGTCTTTTAAACATTTGTAATTGTTCCCACCTCCCATTTCCATGCTGGATTCTTCCACTCTCCTCCACACCCTCATGACCCCCCAACACCCCCCTTCCCAACTCCTTGCTCTGATTTCATCTAGACTTTCTTTACATCACCATTCTCACCTCTATTATTCAATAGCAGCATTGGTCGTCAGCAAAAGTGCTGAAGAAACTCACCCGTCATCCAGCATCCATTGTAAATGAAAGGCAGTCAATGTTTCAGGCCTGGGATCTTTTTTAGGAGTCTTGATATTCTGAGTTTCTCCAGCACTTTGTGCACTGCACGTTTTCTTGTTTATCTCCAGCATAGGCAACCTTTGTCTCCTCATCAAGTACTCAACCCGTGTGACTCATCTTCCTCTACCTGATCCCTTGGTTTTTCTTGTCTCTCTCCCTTTGTCTGGCATCTGCCAGTCCTTTGCCCTTGTCCATCGTGTTTAATCTTTGCCTGATTCCCCAATCCTATGTAGGCCCCTGCCACTCTGTCCTTTTTACACTGCTTCTGTACTAACTTTTGTCAGCCCTGATGAAGAAGTTCAGACTGAAACATCGACCGTTCCTCTCCTGCTGACGCTACTTGACCTGCTGATTTCCTCCAGCAGATTGTGTTTGGTCTCATGTGATCTAACCTTCCTTACTAGCTTGCCATGTGGGTCTTTACCAAAGGTCTTGTGAAATCCACATAACCGCAAAGGTCCTGCCTAAGTTCTGAGGAAGAATCCATCTTAATTGGTTTGCCTTTCCTTAGATATTGCTTGACTGAGTTCTCCCAACAATATCTACTTGTAATTTTATTTATTTAATCTTGGTCATAGAGTTTTATAGCATAGAAAGAGGCCAACCATTATGCCTATCTATACTAATCCCACTTACTTGCATTAATTCCATATTTCTCTGTACCCTGCTCATTCAAATATCAGTCAGTTAGCTCCTCTGGTAGGTCATTACAGATACATACTGCTCTTTGTATGAAATATGTACTCCTCTGCTTTCCATTTAAGCTTCTCTTTTGCCTTAAAAATATGGCCTCTAGTTTTAGACATATTAGCCAGACTCATAACTTTGTTTCTCATAACTTTATATACCTTATCTTGTCACCTCTCAGCCTGCTTTACTCGATGGAAAATAAATCCATCTTATTCAATCTTATTCAATCACTTAAAAAAGAGTTTTTCAGTCCAAAATGGCAACTGTCTGTTGCCTTCCATGGATGCCGAGCTGAGCTGAGCTCCTCCAGCACTTGACGTGTTGCTCCAGTTTTCTAGCATCTGCAGACTTCTTGTTAACATGCTTGTCAATATTTTCAGCACCTTCTGCAGCTTTCTCTGGTAGTGTGGCAAACAGAACTGCACACAATACTCCAAGTGTGGATCACCCAATGTTCTGTACAGCTGCAACACAACATCCCAACTCTTGAATTCAATGCCTTGACAATGAAGGCAATGTGGACACCACAGCTTCCACCTGAGCTGCCACTCTTCGGAAGTCTATTTGTTTGTAGCTCCATTCTACACCCTGTTTGTAACCTGAGGCAACCTTTCTCATTGTCCACTGTACAATGTCCTCTGTAAATTTACTATTCTTTTTCTGGTGTTTGGTTTAGCATGGGCACATTGGCAGCCTTATAATACGGATTCATCCTCAGAAGTTCAAAGTTCAGATTAATTGTCAGAGTACATGCATGGCATCACATACAACCCTGAGATTAGTTTTCCTGCAGGCAAGCAGAATTTCTACTTACCAGTAATGCAAAAATCTGTGCTCAAGGAAAGATACATAGTAACATATACAAAAGAGTTCAGCAGTCAGGAAGAATGGACTTTGACTTGACAGCTTAACCTTTATTTCTCTTTCCACAGATACTACTTGATATGTTTAGACCTTCCAGCATTTTCTTCATTTTTTTTCAATTCTCACACTATATCCACTGCAGACTGGGATTTAGCATATATAATTTTAATGATTCAGCATGGTAGAAAGCCCATGAAAACAATGCTGTCTAATTGCACCCAATTAACCTACCAACTCCATATATTTTTGGAGTGTGGGAGAACAACAGAGCATCCGAAGGAAATCTATGCAAGTCATGGAGCAAACATACAAACTCCTTACAAAAAGTGGCAGATTTGAACCCGAGTAGCTGGTGCTATAATAATGTTGCACTAACCCTACCGCCCATATACCAGTAAAATCATCAATCAGAAATATTGGCACTCTTTTTTTCCTGCTGATTACTTCCAAAATTTTATTTTTTAGTTTATAATT
Source organism: Narcine bancroftii (assembly GCF_036971445.1). Lineage (NCBI taxonomy): Eukaryota > Metazoa > Chordata > Chondrichthyes > Torpediniformes > Narcinidae > Narcine > Narcine bancroftii. The sequence continues at coordinate 383,912,229 of NC_091469.1, read as the reverse complement.
TCCAGCATCTGCAGTTCATTGCTTTGAGATGGCCCATTGCCCAGATTCTTCAGTCAAACTCTGACATTATTATACAGAGCATGGAGACAGGATCCAAGGGTGTGGAGTGCTTTCCGCCTAGAATTCCCTGTCATAATTAATACTGCAGCAGAGCCTTAGCTCACAATGTCTGTATCAAACACTAGCCTTCTCCAGAAGTAAAACACAAAATTATACATGGTCGAAGTAAAAACACAATGCTGGAATAACTTTCTTGAAGTGTTGATTAAGTATCTTTATATTTGCTATATAAAGTACCTGTACACTACTTGACCAATTGAGTTTCTTCAGCATTGTGTTTTTACTCGCCTTTGTCAATCTGAGTATAGAAGTTGGGAGGTTGTGCTGCTGTTCTAAAATGCATTCGTAAGACCCCATTGGGAGTATTGCATTCAGTTTTATCATTATGCTACAGGAAATACGATGTTTAGATGGAGAGATTGCCAGGACTCAGAGGCCTGAGCTACAAGGAGAGGTTGAGCAGGCTAGGGTTTTATTTCTTGGGAGTTCAGGAGGATGATGGGTGATCTATTAGAGGTGTATAAAATCATGAGAGAAATAGATCAGATGAATGCAGGGAGTTTTTACCCCAGAGAAGGGGAATCAGTAACCAGAGGGCATAGGTTTAAGCTGAGGAGGGAAGGATTTAATAGGAACCTGAGGGGTAACTTTACACAGAGGAGGTGGTTGAAGCAGGTGCTATAGCAATGTTTAAGAAAAAATTGAATGGATACATGAATAGGATGTGTTCAGAGGGATATGCATCAATTCCAAGTTGGTGGGATTGGTGTGAGTGTGTCATTTTGGTCAGCAAGGGCAAGCTGTGCTGAAGGGCCTTATTTCCACACTGTATGCCAAATTAAACTAAATCTCTGCTGCTTGCCACTTCTATTCCCTGCTTATTCATGTGTCTCCTGGAAGCCTCTTAAACACTACCATCATATTTGCTTCCATCACTATGCCGGCAGCCCATTCCAGGCCCCTACATTCTCTGTATAAAAAAACCCCATCTTTTTAAAACTTTTCCTGTCTCACTTTAAATGCATGTCCTCCAGTATTGTCATTTTTACCCCACTGTCTGTCTTATCCATGCCACTCTGTTAGGTCTGCTTTGTTCATGAATGAGTGAGTCAAACACCAGACTGAGTCGAAATCAAGGTTCTTTGTTCTTTTTTGCCGGATTGTAACACTTGCAACTAACAGTGTTAGTTGGAGAAGGCGCATTCTGCCGTTATCAGCAAGTGGTGTTTTTTATATACCTTAGGATACGTACTTAGTAAATTATCATACCATGACATTGTCCAATGAATAAACTGTTGCTATCCTTCTCTGCTAGTTTCCTGCACATCAATTTGTCATCCCCACTCTTATCTTGAGAGTACAAGGTCACAACTGCATCTTGTTACGGCCCAGCACTGGGTGACTCCTTCTACATTCCCAGCTCATGATGTTTTTACCTAACACACTCATAATGTTATAAACTTCCATCAGGTCTCCCCTTAGCCTGTGATGCTCCAAAGAAAGCAACCCAAGTTTGTCTAACATCTCTTTATAGCTCAAGATGCACTTGTGGTTTTAAGCTGTTCACCACTTTCGGCTCAGCCCACAAAGTACTTCATGCTGCTTTTTTTCCTCCATTCTCTCATTTATTTAAATTCCAAAAGGCCTTATTAGACATTGGAAACAACTGTATAAATGGTCAACCATATTTTGAATAAGGATGAAGATGACATATTTCTCCCTCCATAGCATATCAGTTGTGGATTTTTACAACAGTCCATTAGCTCTAGGATCACCATAAATGACAATAATTTTTCATTGTACATTATGCAATTGAATGAATTATTCTCTGGCTGCTGGGATGGAGTTTGAATCCATCTCTCCCATGCATTAGTCCAATAAAATTCCCTACATACTTAACCTTCCAAATGGCTCCCTTAAAGAAACACTGCTGTAAACCCAAACACAAAATGGAAAGTGCCAGGGATATTTCTGTATTTTTTCATTTGGGCACCATTGTTTCCAACCCCTTCTCTGGGGTAAAACACATCAGGGGAGGAAAGTCTACAGTTTCTCAGCCTTAGATGAATGGGGTTAGTTGTTTAATTGGTCACATGTGTGTGTTTAGAAGGACTTGTTTGCGTTCGGAATCTCAAAATTAAAGAATTTAATGAAATACATACCTTGTAATGAATACTTGCATATCATTTTGGGTTTAGTTGAATTTGAAGACAAATTTGCTATTTCCAAACTCTTCGACTTACAAAGGGAGTAGGGATTAAAAAGTGCTCCATTATTCAATGAGTAACTGTGAGAGAAATGCACAGCCTTCATTTCAGGTCTGGACCCTTTCTAAGACTGCAATGGGAAAAGGTGACAGCAAGCATTAAAAAGTGGGGTGGATGAAAGGCTGGAGAGGCCAAGAGGTGGTAGGTTGCTCAGAGGTGGAAGAGGTGGAGACACAGGTAGAGGCAGAGACTGCTAAGGAGTAGAGGAGTAACTTTGGAGAGAAAAGTGAGAACACGAAATGGGAGCAAGTGAAGAACAGCTGGAAACAGTTGAAATTGTTCGCATTGGGAGCGACCTAAAATTGGAGGATTCAAAATCATACCATTGGGTATGAGGGTACCCAGGCAGAATATCTTGGTCATCAAGTTTACATTTGGCCTCCCCTTGGTAATGAATGAAGCTGAGGACTGTGTAGGAACACAGAGGGAAATTAAAATGGCTGAGTTATGACTCAGAAACTCTACAGGAGGAGCTTGGTGATAGGTAGAGGAGGGTTGTGATCATTGGTGGTGATTGGGACCACTAGTTTCAGCAATATTTTACAGGCACTCCTTTGAAATTAAGAACGATGTGAATGTATGAGCACAGAATGCCACCTGGTGCTCACTTGGGTTACATGCAGCTTTACATGGACAATTATTTTGCTTTTCGTTTATTTCAAGTAAAATCAATGTAGGAAATCTAAATAGAATTGATTTTGCACTGGAATCTCCAAGAAAACAATGCAATGAAATCAGGGTTAGTTCAATATACAATTCACCAAGTCATTATCATGGCATAGTATAAGAACATCAACTGAGGAAAATTTCTTCAAAATGTACTGAAGGGGCTAATGTGTTAAATTATTCCAATTGATATTATTGAATATTCAAGAATTAAAGGAAAATTCCAGCTGGTTAGGAACAACTCTAGGTATCAGTAATGTGTGTGTTGTGTGATTTACACATTGCGCCACAGTAAAGGGGCTTCCTCAAGAAGGTAACATCACCATGGTCACAACCTCTTCTCACTGCTACCTTTGGGCAGAAGATACAGAAGCCTAAAAATCAGCACCTCCAACAGCTGTCATGGTCTTAAAACTCCCCTTGTTACACTAATCGGGGACTGCTCTGACAGCACAAAAGGATTGTCTGCACTATTGGTATCACTTTTCTTTTGTATTAGATTATTGTGAATGCTTATCGTCTGTTTTAATTAAATTAATTTTAATATTATAGGTTTTTTTTACAAATACCTGTTCAGCATGAGGAATTTTGTTGCACTCTTTAATATTTAAATTTATTCAAGCTTATAAAACCCATACTATGCAATTAAACCCAATTAACTGTAAATTTTTGGAAGGTGGGAGATAGCCACAGCATCCAGGAAAAACCCATGCAGTACCGGGGAGAATGTACAAATTCCTTACAGACAGTGGCAGATTCAAACCTGGGTCGCTGGTGCTGCAATAGTGTTGCATGAACCACTCTGCTAACTGTGCCACTCTATAGATTGTATAATGTGTATGACAATACTCTCATTATCATTACAGTGCCAATAATGTCAGGACACAAGTTCAAGTCCCAGCAAGGAACGTTGGTCACACTTCACTTCCTATGGATACTGCGAGACCAGTTGAGTTTCTCCAGCACTTTTGTGTATTGCACTGAAGGATTGAAAGTCAGCTAAAAATAAAATAATCTGGAATGAAAATGTATGATCAATTATTCTAAAATTATGATGAATTCACCCACCTGCCCCTTCAGGAAAGGAAATCTACTTTCTTACCCAGAGTTTTGGTTATACCACACTCCTGTACAGAGACGAGGTGGAAAATCTTGTGATATGGTGCAAGAGTAACAACCTAAGCATCAACGTGCACATACAAAGGAGATGATCATGGGCGTCAGGAGGACCAGGAATGACCACCCTCCACTACACATAAATAACTCTGTAGTGGAGAGAGTGGAGAGCACCAAGTTCCTTGGAATCCACTGAACTAATGACCTATCGTGGACACATAACATCCCCTCATTTGTCAGGAAAGCGCCACAGCAACGGCTCTTCCTAAGAAGACAAGCAGTTAAGGCTACCGGCCACCATCTTGTCAACCTACTAAAGGAGCTCTATCGAGAGTGTTCTGGCTGGCTTCATCACAGTGCGATATGATTGCTGCACAAAGGTGGATCAGAGGTCAAGCCACAGACCATAAGAGTGACAGAGAGGATCACTGGAATCTCCCTCCCTCTCATTGACATGATCAACCGGGATTGTTATCTGAAGAAGGCACGCAAAATCATTGAGGACCCCTTCCCCATGCACACAGAATTTTTCAGCTACAGGAATATCAGAGCCAGCGCACTAGGTTGAGAAACAGCTTCTTCCAACAGGCAATGAGAATGCTGACGACCATAGATACTGCTCACACTAACCATTTGAGACACCCATGTTTACCAAACAATATTTATTGTGTACAGTATATGAGTACTTGTCCTGCACATGTATTGTGTGTGTGTGTGTGTGTGTGTGTGTGTGTGTGTGTGTGTGTGTGTGTGTGTGTGTGTGTGTGTGTGTGTGTGTGTGTGATGTCTGGTTGTGTGTCAATGTGTTTTGTACCGAGGACCAGAGAATGTACTTGTGCCTTAAGAAATATAGCCAGCACGGAAAGAAAATAAAGGTGTTGCTAAATAAATACCCTGGCAATGAGTGTCAGGAAACAGTTCAATAAAGTCAGCCTAACAAGGTTGTTAAGCTGGAAATTAATAGCAAAGATTTAATCTTCAGCAGCAAAACATCTTAATGCAAGGGACTTTTCCCCAAGGTGCAGTAAGTCCCACATCGGATTTGTCAGCCACAAACGAGCCTGCAGCTGACGTGGACATTTACCCCCTCCATAAATCTTCATCCGCGAAGCCAAGCTAAAGAAGTATAAGTAGTTACTGGCCACAAGGGATGAATGAGGCCCAGCAAAAGCTTGATCAAACTAACAGGTTTTGGGAAGATTTACCATGTTAAAAGAACGAGCGAATAGAGAAAAAAAAGGCAGTCAGATAATGAGTTTTAAATTACAGAGAGCAGCCAAATTCCTACTTAGTTTGTGTGCATTTTATAGGGTGTTAGACTGAGCTGCTTCTGGGCAGCTGCTTCGCGGTTGCTTTAAAGCTCATCCGAGATCCTTTGGTGCAGCATTCAATCGTCTTTGATGACCCATTGCCTGCTGTCAGTGAGGATCCTTCCGCAAGCTTCCTGTGCACCCAGTGAAAGTAGCCAGGTCACTGAGGCTGATGGACCCACCACATTAAAGATCCAACCTGAACCTGAATCCTCCCTCCAACCATGCCTGCTTCTTTAGACTGAACCAGACTGGTTAACAACAAAAGTAGATATTTCCGGCAAACAAAATGGCAACCCATTAAATTTAACAATTTACTTTGTTTATCTAAAACCAGAAAGTATTAATTACTTTCATTCCACATGACAAGTTAATTATTTTGGCTCTGCTTGTGTTAAATAACCCATATAGAAATCTGGAGACTTCCCAATTAGGGTGGGGAATTGAAGAAAAAACCAATGGCTATTATTGTGCATGCCAATCTTTGAATGTAGTGTGGATTATGGAGTGTCATGTGGCCTCTCCATTTGGAACCTGGTGGTAGTGTGGATTGTGGAGAGTAATGTGGCCTTTCCGTTTGGAATCTGGTGGGAATGTGGATTGCAAAGGGTCATGTTGACCTCTCTGGCTGGAACCTCGACAGAAGTCATCTCACTTGCCATGAGGCTGATTCGTGATTGACCCTGGAATCTGATGTGTGACTGGTCCTCCAGGTGCCAATCAATAGTTAGATCTGCCCACAGGTGAGGCTGCCACACGATTGGTCCTTGTAGCTCACATGGAGGGATCCTGAATTGAAAAAGACGAGCGCTCTCTCTCCCTCTCTCCCCTCCCCCCCTTCAAATCATTCCTTGAAGTCCAGGCTGGAGGGCTGACTGCAATGGGCCCGTCCAAGAAGCTGCGCTATGTTCGATGCTGGAAAACAGATGTATATGTATGAACTTGTGAACTGTAATTAATTTATATTTATTAGTGTGCTGTGTCTGCTAGAGATAGAGAGAGTTGTGGGTACTGTGTGCTTAACCCTTGCATTTCCAAACGGGAGTTGAGAATGTTCACCAGTGATTTATTTGCACCTGATTTGTGTATTATTGCTGTATAAGTGTTTGTTAGTTGTGTCTATTGCTGAACTTCAGGCTGCAAGCCACGGGCAGCCCTGGAAGGCTGACTGCAATGGGCCCATTCCAGATCCCGAGCAGTGGCAACACTGGAGATCAGGTTCATGTGTATGTACTTGTTTCTCGGTATAACGTGCCTGTGGGTGGTGGGTGCTGAAGAATTTAACCCTTCATTTCTCAGTATACTGTGCCTGTCAGTAGTGGATGCTGAAGAAGTTAAACCCTTTTTTCTCAGTATACTGTAACTGTGGGTAGTGGGTGCTGAACAAGTTAAACGCTCTTTTCTCGGAATACCATGCCTGTGCGCTGTGTACGTTCGTCTGTCAGTGTGTGCCCTTTTTTGTGAATTCCCCTGGATGTGAATAAAGACAACTGTTTGTTCATAACACATGTCCAACCTTGATTTTCCTGAACCTATTTTGAACACAAAACCAATCATGCCTGTTTCTTTAGACTGAATCAGACTCTGCAACAACAAAAGTAGACATTTCCTGCAAACAAAATTGCAAGTTACTTTATTTATCCAAAACCAGGAGGTATTAATTACTTTCAACCCACATGACATTAACTATTTTGGCTCTGTTTGTGTGAAATAACCCAAACAGAAATCAGGAGACTTCCTACTTGGGCATGGGGAGTTGAAGAAGAAACCAATGGCTATTATTGTGCATGGGAATCTTCAAAATGCACCAGATGGGAGTGGAGGTGTGTGTGGAGGTGATGAAGAGAATTGCATTTGTTTCTTCAAGACAAACAGTTCCAAACAGCTCATCAGAGGAGGAAGCCATTATAATTATGTCTCATCATCTTCCTGCTCATCAACACAGATGTCAAATAACTTACAATATTAACTTGAGATCATGAATCTCTCAAATTCAGTACTAACATTTTAAAATAACTCTTTAATGATGATGATAATGTTTATTGTCATACACGTAAATACAATGCAACAAAATTCTTACTTGCTGCAGCCAAACAGGAACGTAAGACACACCACCTACAAAAGTAAAGAAAGAGACAAATAATGATAAAGGACAGATTGAAATAGATCAACAGATAAAGGTACACATTGAATTAGCTCCAAACAGATGGATGTAAATACATGTAATGAGACAGTGCTTTCAGATTCTATATAAATCTGCCAGATTACTGACTGATTTAGTCAGAGTTCCCTGAGGATTCTAAGTCTACTTTATCTAACCAGCTGACAAGGGTTGTGCTGTTATGGAGAGACCTCTAGCTCTCAGCCATCTCCTCCTATGCATCTCTGGACCACAACCTCACATCTAATCATTACCATCCAGCCATGAGCCTCATTTTCTCACGAACTCTTAAATGGTGCAACTCCAAGTTCATTGTTACATGGGAAGGTGCACTGAAAGAGTTGTTTAGTGCCTGTAACATTGCACAGCCCTGTTCAAAAAAATCCTATTAATCACCCTCTTTGCAGACAGATACCTTCAGCAAGAATACACTGGAAGGAATTTGTGAATGAAAGTTTAGAGAGAAGTAAAACTATTGTGAAATGGAAGGGGGATCTTGTTCATCATGAACATGATTGTGGTTGAATACCAGCAACAGGACTTGCAGTAGAGGGAGAGGTAGAGGGAAACTGTAAAAGGAATTCATAAATATATAATTTCCTAAAAGTGGAAAGAAATTTCAAGAAACAATAAGTACTTGACCAAAGGCTTCACAACCTCTGGAAACACCTAAATTCAAGGACTTGGCCTGTTAGGAAACTGAATGAATCATGAAAAATTGCCATTGATTATTGAATATTAAACAAAGACCTACACTATGCACCCTACACTCTTGCTGTGGTGGATGTAATGATCAACATAACAAACTCAGCAGGACTGTATAGTATTGGATATCTCTGCAGGATTCTGGTCAGAAAATAACTATACAAACTTGCTTTTACATTTAAGGGTCAACTTCACCTGGACACATCTGCCACAAGGATTCCATAATAATCCATCTAATATTTAATCAACAATTTAGATGACAATAAACCAGGAGATAGCTGAGGCCGGATATAGCTTCTTCCCGCAGGTTGTGAGATTGATGGTGTCATATAACTGAATAAATAATTTCAAAATATTGATATAATTTTATTTTATACGAGTACCTATGTGATTATTATGTGCTGTGCACTGTGTGTGTGCATATGCATGCAGTGTGGTCTGGGGAAATGCTGTATGTACAGTCATATGATAATTTGATAGAAGAGATAGTGAGATCTTGGGAAAAGGTGGAACTTCCATCTGCCACACTTTTCAATCCGCTCCCCCTCCTTTTTCCATCCATCACTCCCCACACATTTCACCCATTGTATTCTCTCCCCCTTCTGTTTCCATCTGTCCTTTGCCACTTCCCTGATGATTCCCATCAGCACCATTGTCATATCTTTACTCATCAGATTCTAGTTCTGGTAACCTATGTTCCTGCCTCCACCTTCAGCCTCTTCTGGCCCATTTTGCACCACCATTATTCCCTTCCTTTCTCTCTCCCCCCCCCTCTCTCTCTAACACCTATTAATCACTTGCCTCTGTCTCCCAATTCTTCATCCTCCTCCAATATCTCCTCCGCCCTCGGTCTTGATGATGGGTTTCGACCTGAAATGTTGGCAATTCCTTTTCCCCCCACAGATGCTACTTGATCCGCTGAGTGGTCCCTGCAGTTTCTTTTTGGCTCTTTATGTTTTGGTGGAGTAAAGGAGGCTGAAAGATGGTCTGATAGAAGTGTCTAAAGTGGTCAAATAGATGAGGTAGGAACAGGCCATCTCTGGGAATGAATACCCAACTTGTATACCTGTATATACAAAAGAGCTCCAATTCCATTATTCATTTCAAAAGCCTGATTGCATTCATTCTGATGAGTGGCATAATGAAATTCCTCTCTCTCTTCACTGCCATTTGGTGTCACTCATTACAATGGTTAGGTATGATTAACATATCATGTGATTTTGTGTTTTATTCGGACTTGGGGACAAAATCAAATTTATGAAAAGCTTTAAAAATTGAACTTGTATGTTACTCAGGAATGGTCTTCAGTCAGATTATTTTCTTCATGATATGAATGTCAAAAATAAGAGGACTGTAATGGGTTGTATAAAAGGGGGCGATAAGTCAGCACACAAGAGGGAGATTGAAAACTTGGGTGGATGGTGTACTAACAACCTCGCACTTAATGTCACCCAAAGCCCAGCAAAAGGAAGTGGATACAGCCCAGTACATCACAAGCAAAACTCTCCCCAGCATCAAATTTACATGGAGAGCAGCAGCAATCATCAAGGATCCACACCACACTCCGTTCTCGCTGCTGCCATTAGGAAGAGATATAGGTGCCACAAGACTTGCACCATCAGGTATAGGAACAGCTGCTACCTACCACCATCAGGTTCCTCAACAATAAACTCAACACTACATAGATCGAGGAAGAGATGGGAATTGGATTTGGGCATTGTAATCGATCCACAATGCCGATCAGATCTATGTATAGATAATATGACTACCTTAATTAATCCTATAGACTGATTCATTATCATTTTCTACACCAATTATATCTCACACCTCAAAAGATACATAAAAATAAACCAGAATTTTATGATAGGTGTTCTAGGTGTGGTATGGATGTTGGTACCTTTTAACATTCCACCTGGTTATGCACAAAATTAAGACTCTTTGGATAGAATTAGGGAAAATGTTGACAAAAATTGTGGGGGTGAACTTCCCTCTAGACCTGGAATTGTTTCTTCTGGGGAATTTGGCAGTTATAAAAATTAAGTTCTGCAGAAATAAATCTAAATGTATTAAAATGCATTGTTAATAGTCAGGAAATGCCTAGCGGTAATGTGGAAACTCGATTCCCTACTTCACATTGATCATTGGAACATGAAAGTGCAAAGTTGAATTCCCCTTGAGAAAATTATTTAGTCTTCAGAATAGATGTAGTTTGTTTCTTCAAAATTTGGCAACCTTATTTGGATTACTTAAATGACCAGATTGTATAATTTATTTTGATATTTGTGAATTAGTATAGTCCTTATTAGAAATTTAATATTTTTTAAATTATGTGACTCTGAGATGTCGAACCTTGCTCCTGTTGCTTTTTCTTTTCTATTTTCTTTCTTTTTATCTCCCTCTATTACCTCCGTCCCCTTTTCTTTTGAATCTGGGGAGGGGGCACTGGGAGAAGTTGGGCTCTCCTTTCTTTTTTGACCTTGTGAATGTTTTTCTATGATCTTATATTGAATGTATTATTATGTTATATTGAGTCCAATATTCTGTATTTTCTTAAAACTTAAATAAAATACTAAAAAAATAAACTCAACAGGCTCATGTAAGGAATCTTACTTTGCACATTATTTAGTATTGCACAGTCAGTTTTTTTTGCACTTCTTTCCTGTTTACATTTCTCTCTTTTTTGCACTGCCAAGAAGCTCCAGATTCAAAAGTCTGCAGTCACATGTGCCTCTCAGGGAGGGAGGATCTGACTGGTGCAGCCCCTCAGGGAGAGATCCCCTTGCCTAGGCCAATGACATAAGGCACACATGTCAAACTCTGGCCTGCGGGCCAAATTTGGCCTGCGATATAATTATATTTGGCCTGCAAGATCATTTCAAAAACGTATTAGAGGTGGCCCGCTGGCTGCCGCGCCAGTATAGCGCATGCACAGTAATACAACAAATCCCAGAATGCATTGGCATCAGCCTGCTAATCGCCCCCACCTCCTCTGTTTACGTTGCAGGGTCTCACTGTGGACTCTGGTTTTGGGGCCTGGCCGGTGTCACGGGAAGCCAAGGCCGCTTCCCAGCGCCCGGAACCGGAGGCCTCGGGCCTAACCTCGCCAGGACCGTTACCCACTCCCCCTCCCTGCCGCAGGCCGACCCGCGACTCATGCCGACGGGACCGCTGATTCGCCGAGATGCCGCCCTGCAGCAAGAGCCAATGCCCCCGCGCTGTCGTGTTCCCCCGCCCGCTCCCCCACTGCAGCGCGGCTTGACCGGTGTTAGGGGAAGTCAAGGCCGCTTCCCAGCGCCCGGAACTGGAGGCCTCGGGCCTAACCTCGCCAGGACCGTTGCCCACTCCCCCTCCCTGCCGCAGGCCGACCCGCAACTCACGGTGACGGGGCCGCTGATCCGCCGAGATGCCGCTCTGCAGCGAGAGCCGATGCCCCCGCACTGTCGTTGTCCAACCCGATCGCCCGCAAACCCCGCCCTCCCGCACACAGGCCTGAGTAAGTATTATGAACTTTAATCTCAGGATAAAATGATCTTCCAATAGTTTCATGTCACAGTGATAAATATATTCCTGGTTAAAAATGGTCCTGCACCTGGATACAAGCTCATTAGGCATAAAACTTGAAAAGTGTGTCAATCAAAGGATATCTGTACCAATGGAAAAAGGGCATGGCAAATAACCCTGCTAGAGTTCATGCCCACAATCAGTCACCCATTTGATTGTTTCAGGAATCATGTTATTCTCCCACTTTCTCAATAGCCCTCAGATTTTACTATTCGACAGCACACTAGCAACATTTGACAAATCCTCTATAGAGAAATATTATTTATTGAATATTTTATTTCTCATTTGTTAATGCTTCTGGAAAGAGTTTATCCAAAACTATTATTAAACATTTATTTTAATAAGAAAAAGTTTAACATTACATATGTTGAAAGAAGAGAAAACATGCAGATGTTGTTGAAAATTTTCAATAAATATTTAGTTCGGCCCTCGACTTAGTCCAAGTTTTTAATTTTGGCCCTCTGTGAATTTGAGTTTGACACCCCTGCCATAAGGGTTCAATGCCTGGTAGAGAGCGACATCAAATCCCTCACTATCCCACTGTCCCTCACCGTATTCACCGTGATTCATTGCTCCTGCAACTTGGGAGATTCATCAGGGGGCTAAGGGTGCGACAGGCGCCAGACAATCTGATAGGGGCAGGGAGGTTCTGACAAGGGCTGGGGGGGGGGGTCCGACGGGGGCCGGGGCTATGACAGGTGCCGGGTGGTCTGACAGGGACCAGAGGATGTGACAGGACAGGGGGGCCGAGGGGAGAGATATGACATGGGCCGGGATGTGGCAGGGAGAACGTGACGGGGCCGAGGGGCTCCAAACTGGGTGCGGCCCCTACGGAGGCGGGTCCGTCAGTGGTTGTGGAGGGGAGGTCCATCGGTGGCGGCAGTCAGTCGGGGATTAAACTTGGCCGGGCCGGGCTTCACGCAGGAGGGAGGGTTTGCGTCCCCGTGATGGGGGAGCATGGCGACGGCAAGTTGACAGGAGGTGCGCATGCGTCAGCTGCCGGCGGCTTCGGATGTGTGGGGAGAGCGTGCGTGAGCTCCCCGGGCGTATCTTCCAATCGGAGAGTGACACGCCATTACTCTGTCACTCGGAACGTGGCGATCCTGTGGCTGCGTCGCTGACGGTCCGTGCGCCTTGCTTTCCCCGGCCAGCGGAGCCAAGTGCACGGCTTGCTGTTGCTGCAGCGCGCAGGTCCGGCGGCGTGATGGCGGCCCAGGGTAACCAGCAGGGTCGGAGGCCCGTGCTCAGGATGAGCGCAGAAGTGACGGACTCTAACCCATATAGGTAGTTAATGGTGGAGCGCACCCCAACGTTGTCTCTGGCCCGGAATGAGGAGAGAGGGTTGGGTCCGGGAGAAGAGGGGTCAGGGGTCAGGGCAGGAGATCTGGGTAATTCAACCCCCTCGGCCTTTGTTTTGGGGATCTGAACTGCAGTGATTCTCTCTTGGATAAATGAATGGATAGAGAAATTGTGTAATGGAGCATAGCTGTTGACCCAGTTTTCCAGGGAGACTCTAACAACAGTTAGCCATTCTCTTGTGATATATTTCGTTGCTGCATCAGGCAGAAAAGGCAATTAGTACATAAAAGTGCTGAGAAACTCAGCAGGTCATGCAGCAGTCTTTACGTTGCAAAGATGCTGTGTATCATCAAGGAACTGAGCGAAATGCAGGCAGGCATCTCAATAAAATGGTGGGTGAAGGGGCAGGGAGAGGAGTACAGGCCTATTGACAAGAGGTCATAGGTGTATATAGGTGGAAGGGCAGAAGAGAAAAAAAGCTGAGAAGTGATAGGGATCATGGGTAGCTCTCTGAATGGAGGGAAGGGGAGGGGCACTGGAGGAAAGAAGATGGGGGGGGGGAAAGATAGGAAAAGAGACAGGGAGGGGACTAACAGGTACCAGGGAAATATATTAATGCTATCTGGTTGTAGAATGGCCAGACAAAATATTAGTTTTTGTTGCTCCAATTTGTGAGTATCCTTGGTTTGTCAGTGCATGAGGCTGTGGACATGTTGGCATGGGAGTGGGGTGTGGAATTGAAATGGTTGCCCACCATTGCAGTCGATAGTGCAAAAGTGCTCAACCAAATGATCTCCCAGTCTGCGACCAGCTTTCCGATGTAGAGCAACCCACAGCTGATGCAGTAGATGACCACTCTTTCTCACAGGGTCTGCAGACTTTCTTGTTTAAGAGAATACAGTGTTGTTTCTTAGAAATATTTTTTTTAGCATTGTACCAACATGCTTATGTTCTGAGTCAATCTCGGCTTTGATTCAACTTCAGATTTATTTCAATGTTAGTATTTATCGTTTATACATTTCCAAAATTTTGTCACTTTGCTCATTCAACTGTATCCCCACATGAGTACTGACTACTAGTTGGGGTTGCTGTTAGGGTCGTGCTGGCCTGTGTAACTGAATAGGATAACTCTGAAGAGAGTTTGAGCTGAATGTTTTCCTTCTAAGCCAAAAGGGTTCTTTGATTTTTTTTCACTGATTCCAAAACCCAATTTAATGAAAAACTGAGGGCCAATTTCTTAGAACTGTGTGAAAAGAACGAACTGCTGGAGGAACTGAGTTAGTTTGATGAACTCAGCCTGAACCACTGACCATTCTTTTACTCCCACTGATTTTTCTTGGCCTACTGAGTTCCTCCAGCAGTTTTTTTTTGCCTTTAATATTTCCATAATTTTGTATTGTTTTTAACTTTTACACCTGGCTCTTGGAAAAGGGAACAAAGTCACAGTATCTGATAATCTGATTAAATTCTGACCAATGATTTATGCCAGAAGCTGTCAAGAAACTCCTCCAGCATTTTGTGTTGCTCTTATTTTCAAGCGTCTGATGTCTATCTTGTTTATACTCAAGTATTCTCCACGTTGATATTTTTATGAATTATGATTAAATACAGCTTCACTCTAATTCTCTTCTTCTTTCTCTATCTTTCTCTTTGATTTAGTCGGTTAATGGCTCTGAAGAGAATGGGGATAGTTCAAGATTATGAGGTGAGATGGATTTGTAGATGTCAAGATGCTACTTTTGGATGTTTTGGCAAATGAGATGGCTGATCTGCATTCTCCTGATCTCTGAAAACAGAAAATCCGACAATTTGCAGTGGCGGTTGTGGGTGTTGGTGGGGTCGGAAGTGTGACAGCGGAAATGTTGACAAGATGTGGCATTGGTAAGGTAATGCAAAATTTCCTTTTCCTTCAATCAACATCACACATGGGTCAGTGGGGGGGGGGGGGGGGGCGTGGGGAGAAAGGAAAGGCTGGCCAACCATTTTGCAAATGTTCTGCTCAGGCATTTGGAATCATTCACTTTCATGCCTGATCTCTATATTTTAATTCCAAAGCATATCTCTCATTTGAAGATGCTGAATGACAACCGATCCACAGGTACTTTTGATTAGGGAGAGGCAAAGATGCCCAGTCTCAAGATGTTCCTCCAGTATTTTGTGTGTTGCTCCAGTTTGCCAGCAGTCTTATTTACTCTCAAGAAGATTGTGTTCCTATTTTTGTGAATTTTAATTGAACATATTGTAAAAATAAATTTCTTCTCATCCTGATTCCAAGTTACTAATTTTTTTAAAAGTTTGTCTTATTAAATTCAGGTTGAGCATGAAACCTTTGTGTCCTTGCAAGTGTTTACATATTTCATGGTCAAAACATCATAGGAAATATATATTTGAATAGTTTTCAGTATGCAAGTTCATAAGCAATGAAATGAACATAGGTGAGTGCAATGCTATTACAGCGCCAGCGACCTGGGTTCGGATACAGCATTGTCTGTAAGGTGTTTATGTTCTCCCTGTGTCTGCATTGGTTTCTTCCCACCCACCAAAGACGTACAGGGTTTGCAGGTTCATTGGTGTATTTGAGTACCATGAGTTCAGGGGCCAGAAGGTCCTGTTACTGTTTTATATCTCTAAATTTAAATTTAAATGATCTGTAAGCATTTGACTGACATTAAACTATGTCTGTACCAAACTATTCTGCCAAGTTCCAATTGTCTGCTCCAAGACCATACCCCTCCATATCTCTCCCATCCATGTACCTATCCAAACATTTGCATCACCCTTGCCCCTGGAAATTCTTTCCTCCTAGCTCTCATTTGAATGCTGTGATTGAACCTGACTCCACTACTTTCCCTACAGACCAGATCCAACCACATTTTAAAAAAATCCTCCTGCTATTTGTAGTTCTTTTGTCATTCACCTTCATTCTATGCCCCATAGTTCATGACCCTTCTGCCTGCAACAGTTCTTGTACCTTCCATGATTTTAACTGCTCTTTACATTATCTTCTGTTCCAGAGAGAACAACCCAGCTTCTCCAGTGTATCCACTTAACTAAAGTCCCTCATTCCAGAAATCATTCTGGTAAATCTCTTCTGCATTCACTCCAAACCTTTCACATCCTTCCTAAAACATGATGCCTGAATTGAGATAGTATTCTAGATGTGACCAAACCAGCATACCTTCAGTGACTTGTTCTTTGCAGCCATGGTGTCATATTTGAATTTGGAAATCAGTTGCTGAAATTTCATCCCACTCTGACTATACAAACCTTCTCTGAGGTATCCACCCATTTGTCATCGATACCTTCAAACTGAATTGTTCCCTCCAAAGCTTTCTTTCCACTCTGTCTTATTTCCATTTTCATGATAAAACTGATATGTCCAAATATTTGGTCATCTACCCAAGTATCATCCAGTGTGGCTTGGTGGTAATTTTATTTTGGTAACTGCTGAGGGGGAGCTTTAGATGCTTCACTGCATGAAGGTTCTTTGTATAAAGTGTAAAGAGAATGTGTTTTGTTAACCCACTCAAAGGCACTGACAATAAATCAAGTGTAACTCTTTAAAAACTTTGAGTGATTTGGGCAGCCATTTGTATTGTGCAGTTGCCCTATGTTTGTGTATGTGGAGAAGAGGCAGTTATTTATTGATCTAATCATTGGTTAACCCGCTGACTGAACACATTTACTTTTCTAACTTGCAGCTCTTGCTATTTGATTATGATAAAGTGGAACTGGCCAACATGAACCGGCTGTTCTTTCAGCCTCACCAGGCTGGTCTCACTAAAGTGGAGGCGGCAAAGCACACTCTGAGGTAATGCTATGCGCAGCTATCGAGAGCTTGTGAACTGAAATGGTGCAAAGTTAACTAGAAGAGATCAAAGCCACTGCTGCACCTCCCATGCAAGAACAAAAATCCATAGCAAGGGTAAAAGGCTTGGCCTTGTGATATACTGTGTAAGTGGTGCCAGCAGCTGCAAGATGTCTGAGAACATTTGTTAGGGCAAATCGCATGTATGGGGTATGCACATGCTCGCTCTCGCGCTCTCTAGTAGGTCTCTGGTTGATTGGGTGTGGTTGGGGAGAGTGGTGCATCAGCTCAGGTGTGGGATTCAGGGTCACACACTGGCAGGCACAGTTGTGCAAGCCCTTGTTAACTGACCATCAGTCTCTCACACAGCCCCTTGCTGGAGGTGAGGGAAATTGCTATCTCCCTCCCTCTGGAGGATGTATCAGGGAGGGTAGATAGAAGGGAAGCAGCAGATGTGACGTTTGGGCCTCATTTGTTAACTATTTGCATTAATGACTGAGAGAAAATTAAATGTAAAGTTTCTAAATTTCCCAGTGATCTGAAAATATATTGAAGGATGTGCTGTGATGAGGACGTTTGGGTTTACAAAAGGAGGTTAATAGAATGAGTGGTAAGAAACAGTCAATGAAGTTTAAGCCATGAAATGTAGTGATAGAATTAGACCATAAGTTTCGTTGAGTCTACTCTGCCATTCAAATTATGGCTGATATATTTTTCCTCTCAACCCAATTCTCCTGCCTTCTCTCTGTAACCATAGACACTCTTACTAATCCAGAAACGATCAAGCTAATAAACAATATACCCACTGACTGCTTCCACAGCCGTCTGTGACAACGAATTCCACAGATTCGCCACCCTCTGGCTGAAGAAATTTCTCCTCTTTGTAAAGGGGTGTCTTTTTATTCTGAGGCTGTGCCATTTGATCATCGACTCTCACACTACTCAATGTCTTCTCCGCTTCCACTCTATCCAGCCCCTTTGATATTCATTTGGTTTTGATTAGATCCTCCATCACATTTCCAAATTCCAGCAAATTCAGGCCTAGGGCCATCAAACGCTTTTCATATTTTAACCCTCTTACCCCTGTTAGGTCTGCTTTGTTCATGAATGAGTGAGACAAACACCAGGCTGAGTCGAAATCAGGGTTCTTTGTTCTTTATTACCGGATTGTAACACTTGCGACTAACGATGTTAGCCGGAGAATGCATTCTGCCGTTATCAGCAAAATGGTGATTTTTTATACCCTTGGATATGTGCTTAGAACATCATCATATCATTACTTGTCCAATGACTAAAACTGTTGCTATCCTTTCCCTGCTAGCTTCCTGCCTCTCAATCCATCAATGTCTCTCTTATCTTGTAAGTACAAGGATGCATTCTGTTACTCCTTTGTACTGGGTGACTCCTTCTCCGGTCCCATCTCATGATGTTTTACCTAACAGGAGTACAAGGACACCTCCCCTTCTTGTTACTGCCCTGTACAGGGTAACTCCCTACACATTCCCATCTCATGATGTTTTACCTTACACCCCTCAGGATCTTTCTCATAAATCTCCTGGACCATTTCCAATGCCTGCATCTCCTTCCTTCAGATATGGGGCCCAAAGCTGCTCTCAATACTCCAAATGTGGTCTAACCAATGCCTTATAAATCCTTCACATTACATCTTTGCTTTTATATTCTATCGAAATAAATGCTTACATTGCATTTGCCTTCCTGACTACTGACAACCTGCAAGTAAAGCTTTGGGGAATCCTACATTGGGACTCCTGAATGAAGGGCTGAGACTTGAAACATCAGCTGCCCACTGTTTTCCATGGATGCTGTGTGATTTGCTGAACTCCTCCAGCATTTTTGAAAATTGTTCTCGGGCTCCCAGCTCTATTAACACCTCTGCTTTCTGAATTCTCTCCCCATTTAGAAGATTGTCTTCACTTTACTCCTACTAAAATGCATGGCTCGACATTTCCCTACTTGTATTTCATCTACCACTTCTTTGCCCATTCTCCCAAGTCTCTCCGCAGATTCATTGCTTCCTCAACACTACTGGCCCCTCTACCTATCTTCAGTTCATCCACTAATGTGGCCACAAAGCTATTAAATTTGTCATCTAAATGATTTCCGTAAAACATGAAAAGCACCTCGGTGGAACACCACTTGTCACTGGCAGCCAGCCAGTAAAGGATGCCTTTATTTGTCTTTTGTAAGTCGTTTTTTTCGACTCTAGTACCGTTCCCGTGGTATCATGGGCTCCAATATTGTTCAGCAGCCTCATGCACCGCCTTGTCAAAAGCTTCCTGAATAAGTAACCAACATCCACTGACTTGTTTATCTTTTCCTCCTATGAATGCTGCAGGAATCTTGCCACCCACTGAGGCTAACCAACTTATAATTTCCTGTCTTTCGCCTCTTTACTTTCTTCAGGAATTTGCATTTCTCTAGTCCTCTGGAAACATTCTTGAAAAATTGCTACTAATGTGTTCACAATGTTCTCAGCTACCACTTTCAGAACCCTGGGGTGTAGTCTGTCCGGTCCAGATGGTGTATCCATCTTCATCCCCTGCAGCTTCCCAGGAATCTTCTCCTTAGTAATAACTCACTTCTACCATCTGACTCAATTTCTATTACATCACAGTGAAAACTGACACAAAATACCTACTGTTTATCTGCCATTTCTTTGTTCCTATTACCACTGCTCCAGTGTCGATGTCCACTCTTGTATCTCTTTTACTATATATATAGGTTGTCCCTGGGTTAAAAATGGGTTCCGTTACCTAGGTCTGCCTTTAATTCAGAACAGGTACATACTTAGTGTCAGTTAGTCAAATGTTTATCTTGGTTTATATTCTACCTTTATTTGCATATGAAACACTTCCCAATACACTAAAACATCTTAAACATAATAATGCAGTACATAATAATGAAAGTAACTACATATGGTCATAAAGATTATGATTAAAAGTTAACACTCAAAGGAGAAGGTGGAGAGATGGCTAATCTCTAGCGATGCTGGGCGATGGCAGCACCCCCAATTACCAACTCCACATCTTCGTTCCTCTCGATCCACGCCCAGTTCCTTTGCTCACCCCCACTCACCACGGCTCACTAGCCCCCAGCCTGCTGGGTGACGGCAGCGTCGGGCAAGAGTTATCCTACAGCATAACCATGCTCAAACCAGAAGTTTGCAGCATTCTACTTCCAGTTGGCTTCTCTGTGTGTAAAGTATGAGTTGTTCGTAAATCGGGTGTTTTCAACCGGGGACTGCTTTATCGGGGGGAGGGCGGTGTGGGGGGGTGGGGGGGTGGGGGGGGGGGGAAGTTGTGTATCTTATTTATTCTTAGCTACCTTACTTTCAGAATTCATCTTTTCTCTCATTGCTTTTTAGTTGTTTCTTGTTTTAAAATCTATCCACTCCTCTGGCTAATTTTTGCAATACCATATGCCCTCTCATATGTTCTTATTCTGCCTTTGACTTCCCACCTCTCTTCTCAGCCAGGGTTACCTCACCCTCCATTTAGAACCCTGCTGCTTCTTCGGGATGAAATGATGCTGCAATTTCTGAATTACACCCAGAAACTCCTGTCATTGCCTACTGTCATCTCTACTAATGTTCTCCTCTCTCATGCTTCCATAGGTACCTTTACTTAACTGTAATACTGATACATCTGATTTTAGTTTCTCTCTCAATCTACAGAGTGTATTTGACCATATTGTGATCACTCACTCCTAACTTTCGCAATCAAATCTGATTCATTGCACAGCACTAAATCCAAAACTGGGGTTGACCATATAGAATCATAACACTAATCAAACCAGGCTCCTTGGCCATCTAGTCTGTGTTGAACTATTCTTCTGCTTGGACCCATTAACCTGCACCCAGGGTATAGCTCTCTATATCCCTTCCATCAATGTACCTATCCAAACTTTTCTTAAATATCAAAATTGAGCTCACATTCACCACTTAGCTGGAAGCTCATTCCACACTCTCACCATTCTCTGCGTGAAGAAGCTCCTCTCAATACTCTCCCAAACATCTTGCCTTTCTTCCTTAACCCGTATTCTCTAGATCTTGACTCACCTAACCTCAGTGGAAAAAGTCTGTTTGCATTTACTCCATCTATACTGCTCATAATTTTGTATACCTTCATCAAATCTCTCCTCATTCTTCTCTCTAAGGAATAAAGCTCCAACATGTTTAACCTTTCCCTCAGTTCCTCAAGTCCCAGCTACATCCCTATGAATCTTCTCTGTACTTTTTCAATCTTACCTATAGGTAGGTGATCAAAACTGCACACTATAACTCCATAATTGGCCTCACCAATGTATGATACAACTTCACCATATCACCCCAACTCCTATACTCAATACTTTGGTCTTCATAAATCAATGTTCCAAAAGGTCACATTATGACCATTTAGAAGATAGTCTTTGCTTTATTCCTTCTACCACAGTGCATGACCATGTAAGCCATGTTCAAGGAATTGTATTGTTTATTAGACATACAACACAGTAACATGCCCTTCAAGCTCTCAAGCCCATACCACCAAATACACCAATTAATTAAAAAACCTTGTATATTTTTGGAATTGTGTATCTTTCCCCATGATCACTGTAACATTGCCTTTCTCATATGCCTTCTCTAACTCATGTTATAAATTGTATATGTTGTGTTGGGAAGAGTATCAGGTTCACTGGGTTCACAGGGAGACAAGTCTGGACACGAGTGTTACAATCACACGTAACTTTTATTAATACATGGAAAACAAACAGGGAGAATGTTAAATGGTACTCGAAAACTTTCGCTTAAGTGATAATATAGAAATTCACCTGGGGTTTGGTGGACTCCAACAATGGAAAGCCTAAACTTGAGACACACACCACAACCCCCCCCCCAATTGGATATCTGTATGTAATTTCCACCAGCGTCTTTTTACCCTTCTAGTTTCCCAACTTACCCACATAGGTTCTATATCCTCTGATACGATGCCCCTTCACGTAACTAACAGAGACACTCCACTCCCTCTGCCTATCTGCTTTCGATAGTATGTGTATGCTTGAATGTTTAGCTCCCAGCCATGATCCTCCTTCAGCCATGTCTCTGTATGCCTACAAATTTGTACCTGCCCATTTTTAACTGCACCATGGCCCCATTTACCTTTTTTCGAATTCTGTGCAGTTCAATGCACCGTCAGTCCTATATTCACCACCCTTCTAACACTTGTGTCCATGTTGTCTGAGTTTAAATGATCCTTCTCTAATTTGTTGTTTTTTTTTTAGTCTGGAGACTTTAATAACCTGTCCTGGTGCTCTCCTTCCCTCTAGGAATGTGGGGAAGTGTGAGAACATGCAGTTCAGTGAAATGAATCAAAAGATTGATTATTTCTTTGGCAACAAACTGCACATGAGTGAAGTTCAAAGGTCTTTTATTACCACATAATAATACTTCAAAAATGTAATATACATGATATACTTCAACTTTTATTTGTTGTAAAGCAAACGGAGCCACCATAAGCATTGCACAGTGCCCCTAACTATAAGAGAAAGAAAAGCAAAAGACAGTCCCTTATGTACACTGAGTGTCAGTGGATTTGCCTCTAGTGCTCCTGCAGCCTCTGCAGCCACACTGACTCCAGTTCAAACAATTGGCAACCCGAGCTCCAGATACAAACCTCCAATATCATCAAGTAGTCTTCAGTGCCCAATGACCTTCTTGCCCTCAGCACTCTCTTGAATTCTGGTTTTATTACCTGGTATCCATGAGCCAGTCTCCAGCAGCCTGCTGCCTGTGTGGGTCCTTTGATCACAAGTTGCCAGGAGCCCACAGCCTGTGAAAGTCCTTCATCTGTGGAGCCATGGTCTGCTGCCATGATCACTGTCCTGTAGGGTCATCTCATGTTTCTCAATGGGGTTGGGGGAGAGTCCTCCCTGTTTTTTCTATCCTATGCCAGTTTGCTGCTCTTCTGGAGTCTGCAACCCCTTATGGTATGCTCCCCAGCACTGGCGCTGCCATCCTGGATACAGACCTCGTGGTTGTTTTTAAATCTGTCGGCTCCTTTAACAGGCTGTTTAAAGCCTGTACATAGCTGACAGCATTAGGGCCAGTTGATAGGATCATCTTTGTTTTCTCTCTCTGCTCTCCTCACTCCTCACTCTGCAGTAGCAGCTCCAGTAGTGACTTTTTTTTAGTGCCTGAATTACAGAAATTAGCAGACAGGTCCAACAATTAAGAAGGAAATCGGTATTTTGGCCTTTATTGTGAAAGGGTTGAAATTAATGCAGAAATGTTTTGTTGGGGTTTCACAAGCCACACCTGAAATACTTTGCACAATTTTGGTCCTCTTTCCTAATAAAGGATATACTAACTTGAAGACGATTAAAATTAAATTCACCAGAATAATTCCTGGGATGGGAGAGTTGTCCAATTAGTTTGGATCTCTATCCTCTGGAGTTTAGAAGAATGAGTGGTGAACCTTATTTAAACGTAAGATGCTCAAGGAGTTTTTTTTAACTAGAGGGAGAGTCACATTAAAGGGAGTGTAGCTGTAATTTTTGAGGCCTGAGGTGCATAGAAATTTCTTGAGGTGAATGAATCTCTGGAATTTTGTACCTGCAGGAGGCCAGATTATCAGATAGATGAAGATAACATTTATAGATTTGAAAGATCAAGGAACTGTGGGTTTTGTGAAACTGGCACAGAAGAAGAGTTTGAAGTCAGCATAGAATAATGGGTTTTCTCTGGGTTCTCTGGTTTTCTCCCACCCTTCAAAACGTACCAGAGTTGCTGGTAAATTGGTTGGCACGGGAAAGAGCCCAGTAGCCTTAGTCCTGCTCTTGTTTACCCACCCTGAATTTTCTCTCTGCTCGAGAAATGAACTCTCTCTGGCCAAGATGATCCCCAACCCCACATTTCAAACAGCTGTGCAGCGATATGATTAACAGAAACAAGTTGGAGGAACTCAGTAGGTCACGTAGGACCATTTGGTAATCAAAGTGAAGGCCTGGGCCGTTCATCAGGAATAAGAAAAGATGGGCAGATGTCTGAGTAAAAAGAAGGCGGGGAGAAGAAGAGGTGGGAATGAAGAGGAGCAGAGGCTTGTGGGTAAAGGGTAATAGGTGGATACAAGTGTAAGGGTAGAAGAGAAAAGAGCTGATAGAAGAGGGTAGCTCTGATGGAAAGGTGGGGAAGGGGAGGAAAGGAGACTGATGGGTAGGGAAAGAGAAACAGAGGGAGGGGTTAATGGAATTTGGAAGTTGATGTTAATACTGTCTGTTTGGAAAATTCCCAGATGGCATACAAGCTGATGGGCCCAGGTATGAAACCTTGAGTATCCTTCCTATGGATGCTGCATGACCTGCTGTGTTTTTCCAGCAAATTTTGTATTCCAATCATTCTTGCAGACTTTCTTGCTTAACACAGTTTCATTGCTGTCTGAGTGCCAGGATCCTGGCATAGCTGGGCATACCCCAATCAGGCATCTTCTGTACAGTAGAAATCTGAGAGATGTTCTCTGACTTGTTTGCCCTCTGGAGTGGCGCAAAATGGGATATTGATATAATGAAAATTGCTTTACCTGGAGGTGTGTCCTCTAATCTTTGTGTGAGGTAAATAGCAGAAATTCTGGAGGAAGTTGAATCCCTGATTGGAGGGAGGTACTGATGGGGCAAAATAGAGAGAGGTTCATGGGCTTGTATGAAGCATGGGCAGTTAGGCTGATTGCTTGTTTCTGTGCAAAAGGAACAATGTTTTCTGTCTTGACTCCAGAATTGCATAACACAAATCTGCTGGAGAAACTCAGCAGGTCATGCAGGATCCATAAGGCCTAGGCCCAACATCAGGTATACCTGATACTGTGTGATCTGCTGAGTTTAGGATTTTGTGTATTGCACTTGACCCCAGAATTGCAAATTTTCTTGTTAAACATCAGAGTTGAGCCTTCAACAAATGTAATTTAATTTTCAGCAGTTGCTTTAATGATTTTTTTACTCTGCATTACAAATGTTTGATTTTTCTACATTAAAATGGCATGTTTTATTCTTCTTGCTGAGTATGTTAAGAATGTAATTGATAAGAAACAGTAGGCATATATGGATATGTTTTTAATTGTCAAGTAACAAGTGTGCTACAGGGATCATTGCTGAAGGCTCAAAGTTTTTCTTTAACAGTTTATACAAATGATTTGAATTAATGATCTATGAAATAGTCATTAAATTACATGATGACTAAGATAGGTAGTAAAGTAAATTTGTAAAGAGATGTTAAGGAGGCTTCATGGGATATTGGTCAATTAAATAAGTGAGCAACACTGGCAAATAAAAATATAAAGTGGAAAAATGTGAAGTTGTCCATTATGTCAGAAAAGATTTTTTTTAAAAAAAAGAACCGTATCATCTAAATGGTCAGACGGCAGAGGCCTGAGATGCAGAAGGATCTAGGTTACCCAGTGCATCTTTCACAAAAGGCAAAAATGTAGGTGAAATAAGGTTAAGTGGTATTGTTTATGACTGGGACACTCGGGTTGAAAGTTCAAGTTTATTGTTGTACCAGGTGGAATGATTTGTTTTGTGAGCAGTCCAACTCGCTTTCACATTCATAGTACAGCAAGTAAAACAGTTTAGAATTGCAGAGTTACAGAGCGATCAGTTGGTACGGAGCTAAGGTAACATAATTTTACTTTGTTTTTTAAAAAAAATTTTTTTTAAAGACTATTTAAAATTTTATAACATGAATACAATAGAGAATTACATTTAAAGAAAAATAAAAAAAATTAAAATGGTATGATTACAATATTACATCAGAAAACTACACAAAATAACCCCCCCCGTTAATTGTAACACAATATTAGTAATCTAACTTAAAATTAGTCCAGCCCTCCCCCCCCCAAAATAAAGAGTGAAGAGTTAATAAAATTAACAATATTATATATGGAAAAAAAATACCCACTTACAAAAAAAAGAGATCATAATTTTACTTTGGTGACAATTTAGGAATCTGATAATGATAAGAAAGAATCTGATCTAGTGGTGCTTGATCTCATACTCATGAACCTCATCTCAACAGGAGGGGGTGAAGACTACATGGCTAGGATGGAATGGTTGTAATGTTTTCTGACTAGAATAATGTGCATTGTGGTGGTCTTATTCAAGAATGTAAATTAATTGGTCGCAGTTCAGAGAAAGTTTACACAATTAATATCTGGAATGGCGGCCAGGTTGTCTTATGAGGAAAGGTTGAACAGGCTATGTGTTCAGGAGAGTGAAATATAATCTCTTGAAAGGTAAGGGCAATGTGGGGAAAAGTATATTTCCTATCATTGGTGACTTGAGAAATAGGGATTTAAAAATACTGTTGAAAGCTCAACAGTATGAAGTTGCTCACTGACAGTCTTAAAGACAGTTTTCTTTCCCCCCACAGCCATCAAGCTCCTGAATGAACCCCAGAACTGGGCTCTTGTGTTACACTTGTTTTCTACTACTTGATCTAGTTTTCCATTGTAACTCTATACTGGCCCTAGTAATTTTGCTTTTTCCCTTCTACGTTATATGAATGTTAGAGTTGGCCTTTCAGATTGCTCGTGGAAGAACCCTTCTCTCTGTATTGGGTATAATGTGACAAATATATTAAACTTGAAGGTGAGACAAAATGCTTTCAGAGGGTGATAGGTTTTTGTAAATCTCTTTCTTGAGGGTGATGGAATCAGAGTTTGTGACCATTTTTATTGCAGAGGTGGGTGGGGCTAATGATTTTGTGGAGTTTAATGGGCAGTGGCCAGTGTCCCTGAATTATATTGAAGGAAATGAATTTCTCAATGCAATGGGCATCAAGGGGTAAGGGGGGGGGGGGCAGGTGAGGGGAAGGGAAATGTGATATTTAAATACCTTCATGATCGTATGAAGTGGCAGAACAAATTCGAAGGGCAAATGGCACATTGCTGCTCTAATTTGTACGTGTTAGGTCGCTAATATTTTGTACCCAATCACTCAGGATCTGAATGAAAATTTCCTGTCATTGGATTCACAGGAACATTAACCCCGATGTTGAGTTTGAAGTTCATAACTACAATATCACAACAGTGGACAACTTCCAGCATTTCATGGATCAAATCAGGTTAGATTTATGGCTTATCTAACTGTTGTTTTTTCCTCTCTCTTGATGCTGCCTGACCTGCATGTACTGTGCTTGTTTTGCATAATGTGTATCATTCTCTGAAAAACATTTAAATTTTTTTCTCCCTCTGTGCCCATACCATCTCTTAGCTGATTGGTCAGTCCACAGAGAATTTCCACTGAGAAGGATAGACTTGATATGGGGAGTAATCCAACCCAATTATTTATTGACATGTGTCAAGAAACAGTGGAAAAATTGTTTTGTGAGCTGTCCAAGTCAACCTATCCTCGAATAAGTATAACAGAGGGTGTTTTTTTAAAAAAAACCCAACAAAAGTGAAGCGTATAATGTTAACACAGAATTGTAATCATGGGAGAGATGCCAAGTGAAGAACAGTTTGTTGTGTTTGTAATGAAGATGGTCAGAACAGACTCACATGTCATAATACAATGGGAATGAGTGGAAACCCTTTATTAGAAACCAGTGAAGTGTTTGTTTCTGCCACTGGTGGTTGAAATGAAGGCAGAAAAGTGTTAAAGGAAGTTTTTTTTTATAAACAAAAAAGCAAGACAAAGAGAGGAAAAGAGAAGCAAAAGAAATTCAAAGGGGAACAGAATAGGATGGATGCTGAAATGATTTCACCAGAGAGTTTCCAATGGGGGAAAATTTTAATTCTAATGTAGGGGGGCAGTCTTTTAAAGGAGAGTAGAAATTTCTTGTCAGAGGGTAGTGAATATCTGGCATCCTCTGCCCCAGAGCGTTGTGGAAGCTGGATAATAGATTTAAATTGGATGCGAATGTTATTGGGGAGATTGGAAAGATGGGGAATAGAGGCCAGCATGGATCAACTGTGATCATGTTGAATGGCAGGGCAGGTTTAAGAGACCAAGAGGCCTGTTCCTGTTAATGTCTGTAAGTGCCAGTATGTACAGGCTGAGCCAAATGCTGTTTCTGCATTGCAGTTTGCCTGTAAATTAGTATTCAACAATAATTGTCTTTATGAGAATTATCCTCTTTGAATGCCCTGACTTGGGTGTCCTTGGATTTGTACATGGAATAAATTTACATCCTGGCATATTTAACTTAAATCCTGAATCTTGTAGGTTTCAATAGGATAAATCAGGTATATACAAGATTGATATTTTCCCTTGCTTGGTTCACTGTCTCAAACTAGTGATGGGTCAGACAGAAGAGAGATCAAATGGAACTCCTTCACCCAGAAGGTGGCGTGTCTTTGGAATTCTGTGCCTAAGGTCTTTGAGAATATTCAACACTGAGACTGATGGATTTTGGATGTTAAGGGAATTGTTCAGGGAAGCAATGAGTGTGAACAAGGTGGTCCGACATCCCTGATGCTGTGGTGTAGGATAATGACAAGTGGAGCTGGGTAGAAGGTTGGTAGTAACGTGAATGGCAGTGCAGACATGAAGGTCAGAAAGGCCAACCTCTTCCACGTGTCCTTTCCTAGATTTTTTTTTACATTAATTGTTACGGTATTAAGCACTTCCAGCCCATCCAAATGCACTAATTAACCTAAAATCCTGTACATTTTTAGAGGATGAGGCGAAACAGGAGCACCTGGAGAAAACCCACGCAGACACTGAATATACAAACTCCTTGCAGACAGTGTTTACTGTGCTGTCCCAAGAGTAGAGAAGCTTAAGATACACATGCAAATGGCAGCTATATGGCTACAAATCTGCTGTGGCTGTGATCATTAATCTGTCATGAAGCCACCGAGTGATAGAGCATGGTACAAGCCCTCCAATTCAGGTCACTGGCACTGAAATAGCATTGCGCTAACCACTGCACTAACTGTGCCGCCTTTTTGTTCAGAGAATTTCTGCTTCCATTTTCGAGGAATGCCCTGTTGATCGTGGCTCTTACCAGTGAGACGAGACATCCTGATGAAGGACACTAAATTGACACTTTGATTCTAATTAGGCACGGTGGATTGAACGATGACAAGCCTGTGGACCTAGTACTGAGCTGTGTAGATAACTTCGAGGCACGCATGGCAATAAACACAGTGAGTTGACGATATTTAATACAAAAATCCAATTCCCACTGAAGTAGCGGTTTCTTTTTCTATGTCACGAATGAAGTTGTCTTTGCTTCTTTTTTCCCCCCAGGCTTGCAATGAGCTAGCTCAGGTGTGGATGGAGTCAGGAGTCAGTGAAAATGCAGTCTCGGGACACATACAGCTCATCATTCCGGGAGAAACTGCCTGTTTTGCGGTACGTCACTGTTGTTTACTGCTTCTCATTACAAATAAATCCTCAGACTGCAAGATCTTCCAATTTCCCTGCCGCAAAGCTGCACTGTGGCTCTGCCATTAGAGAGTTGCATCTGCTAATGCTTGTCTTGTCCAAAATGTTGAGAGCAGTTGTGAGACTTCTGTGTTGGTGCAGGTTACGAAGTCTTTATGGTCACAGTAAAGGGCAGCAATATTTAATCATTTTCAGTGTTTCTGCATAGTTGCTTTCTACCTGTAGACATACAATTAATAATACTGTTCGAATATTAATGCACTGTGGTTCTTTTGGTAAAAGTTGGATCATCTTGAGGCAGCATGGTTAGTGCAGTGGTTAGCGCAACCTAATACACGCTAGCGACCTTGGTTCAAATCCAATGCTGTCTGTATGCAGTTGGCACATTCACCCTGAGACTGCATGGGTTTCATCCCACCATCCAAAAAAAAATATGGTCATTGTATGTTAATTGGTGTATTTGGGTGGCACGGGTTTGTGGGCTGGAAGAAGTTAACAGGAATGTTGATGAGGGAAAGGTTGTGGCTGTTTATATGGATTTTAGTAAAGCCTTTAACAAGGTCGTGCAAATGAGTTCACTTGCTTGGGGTATATGGCATATTGTCCCCTACAATGGGCTAAAGGCTGTTCCATTGTTTAAAAAAAGGCTCTAACTGGGAAATTAGAGGTCAGTGAGCCAATAGACAATAGACAATAGGAGCTGGAGTAGGCCATTTGGCCCGTCGGGCCAGCACCGCCATTTTAGATCATGGCTGATCATTACCATCAGTACCCCTTTCCAGCCTTATCCCCATAACCCTTAACTCCGTTACCCACAAGAGTCTTATCTAACTCTCTTTTGAACATAGTCAGCGAATCCGCCTCTACCACCCTCTGTGGCAGAGCATTCCACAGATTCACACTTCTCTGGGTAAAAAAAATGCTTTCTCATCTCCGTCCTAAAGGGCCTACCCTGTATTCTTAAACTATGCCCTCTAGTCCTCGTCGCCCCCATCATTGGGAACAAGTAATCAGACTTCACCTTGTCTATCCCCCTGATGATTTTGTATACCTCAATCATGTCCCCCCTCATCCTTCTAAACTCCAATGGATACAAGTCCAGTTTTGCTAGCCTTGCTGCATATGACAACCCTGCCATCCCTGGAACTAACCTTGTAAATCTGCGCTGCACACCCTCTATAGCTAGTATGTCCTTCCTCAAGTTTGGAGACCA
The DNA here is from genome assembly GCF_036971445.1 of Narcine bancroftii. Lineage (NCBI taxonomy): Eukaryota > Metazoa > Chordata > Chondrichthyes > Torpediniformes > Narcinidae > Narcine > Narcine bancroftii. The sequence continues at coordinate 383,881,688 of NC_091469.1, read as the reverse complement.
GAACTGGACGCAATACTCCAGGTGGGGTCTCACCAGGGCCCTGTATAACTGCAGAAGGGCGTCTCTGTTCCTATACTCCAATCCCCTCTTTATGAAAGCCAACATTCCATTTGCCTTCTTCACAGCTTTCTGAACCTGCATGCTAGCCTTCAGTGACCGGTGAACAAGTACACCCAGATCCATTTGCACTTCCCCACTCCCTAGCTTGTCTCCATTTAAATAATACTCAGCTTTCCTATTACTTCCCCCAAAATGAATAACCTCACATTTGTTCACATTGAAATTCATCTTCCATTTAGCCGCCCACTCCTCCAGCCTGTCCAAGTCCCTCTGCATTTTCCTTACATCCTCCTCACACCCCACACTGCCACCCAGTTTAGTGTCATCTGCAAATTTGCTCATGTTATTTATAATCCCCTCATCCAAATCATTAACATAAATTACAAACAACTGAGGACCCTACACCGATCCCTGAGGCACTCCACTCGTCACATCCTGCCATTCTGAAAAAGACCCATTTACTCCAACCCTTTGTTTCCTATCTCTTAACCAATTCCCTATCCATGTCAGCACCTTACCTCCAATACCATGCTCCCTGATCTTGCCCACTAGACTCCCGTGCGGTACCTTATCAAAGGCCTTCTGGAAGTCCAAATACACCACATCCACTGGCTCTCCCGAGTCCACCCTCTTTGTCACATCCTCAAAAAATTCCAGAAGGTTAGTCAAGCATGACTTACCCTTAAGGAATCCATGCTGACTAGCCCTTATACTATTATTACTGACTAAGTGTTCTGCTATTTCTCCTTTTATGATGGACTCCAATATCTTCCCCACCACTGATGTCAGGCTAACCGGTCTATAATTTCCCGTTTTCTCCCTCCCTCCTTTCTTAAAAAGTGGCACCACATCAGTCACTCTCCAATCCTCAGGGACCTCCCCGGAATCTATGGAACTTTGGAAAATGTCGACCAGTGCCTCCACAATTTCCATAGCCACCTCTTTAAGCACCCTAGGATGCAGCCCATCAGGCCCTGGGGATTTATCAGCCCTCAGTCCCAACAATTTACTCATAACCTCCTGCTTCTGGATCCGGATATCCATTAGATCCCCTACCTCCCCAGAAAAGTTCCCCAAGTCTCTTGGTACCGGATGACCACTACCCCCTAACTGACTATAACCTATATCCTCCTTGGTGAAGACAGTTGCAAAGTATTTGTTAAATTCCTCTGCCATCTCCTTGTTTCCGGTAATAATTTCACCCTTGCCCATTTTCAAAGGACCAATTTTAGACCAAACCAATTTCTTCCTCTTCACATACTTAAAAAAGCTTTTGCTATCCTCCGCAATATTATCTGCTAATTTCCTCTCGTACTTCATTTTCCCTTCTCTTATGGCTTTCTTAGTTACCCTCTGATGTTCTTTGAAGGTTTCCCAATCCTCTAATTTCCCACTTCGCTTCGCTATCTTATAATTACTCCCTTTGGACTTGATAATGCACTTGATTTCCTTAGTTAGCCAGGGCTGCCATTTGCATCTCCTAGAGCCTTTCCTCCACTTTGGAATAAATTTGTCCTGAATCCTAACAACAGTAGTGCGTAAATTATTAGAAGATATCGTAAGAGATTGATTATACAAGTATTTGATAAGGTACCCGATGGGAGGTTAGTTAAGAAGTTTCAAAATCTCTGTATTCAGAATGATGTAGTAAATTGGATTAAACATTATCTTTGTGGGAGAAGCCAGCGAATGGTATTGAATGGAGGCTTGTGATTAATCCTGCTGCTACTGTGCTGCATGTCTAATTTGAACAAAAAATTAAAAATTACTGGTTGTTATCCTTTAGTACATTTGGAAGTTTTGAAGTACACTGTATGGGGTGGACTGGGTGCCAATGGCATCATTTCCTTGTGAACAGGATCATTTAGATGTTGAGTGGGCAAGGTTGTTGCTGGGCAAAGTTGGAGATTAGTCCTGAGGGAACATTTCTGGAGGACCTCTGGTCATTTGCAGGCCTCTTTAGATTCTGAGACCTTTTGACATACCTTGCCATGGTTGCACCAACTTTCAAATGGTGATCATTCCACAGGCTGGCAAGGGTGTAATAGCCAGAAAGTGTTATTGTGGCCTGGGGTGGAGGAGGGAGGGGTTGAATGTGTTGTGTAGTCCAGATCCTTAGCTGATTTGGAAAGGTAAAGTTGTACTCCAAATTCCTATTACCTTCATACATTCCTCAATTCTGACATCAGTGATGAGGAAATGGATGGAATCCAAAATAAAGGACGTGTCATCAATACATTTAGAAAATAGCAATGTACAGTTATATCCCTATTATCCAGCACCTATAGAGATCACAGGTGCCAGAAATGCAAATTGTCTGGTTATCTTACAATGTCTAACTAATACACTTGCAAGACAAAAAGAATGGATGATGTAATTTGAAAAAAAAATCAGTATTGTAGTCTTTAATTCTATAAGTTCACTTTAATCAAATAATTCCCGTCACTTACAAAATTTAAATTTGAAATCCGCCCGCTGGCACTGTAACAGTATTGCACTAGCTGCCTTTCTAACCGAGGCACCATCATAATTAACCCTTCCACCCCCACCCCCCCCCCCCGGGATTACAGATAAAGTCTTAGTAATGTATCTAATAAAGATATAGACTCTTACTAGGCAGGGGTAGGGAGACCCTTTGGGAGAGTCAGCATCAATGGGCTCTTCATCCTGATATCCTGGTCAGTCCCTCGGTGCAACCTGACTCACCTCCACACCAGTGTCCTGGTCAGGCCCTTGGCGCACTGTCTTTGCTATCCAAATCACTTCCACGCAAGAATCCTGATCTTGGTGCACCTTTCTTTAGACTTGAACTCTGGTGCGAGCGCCGTAACAGCGTTGTGTTAGCCATTACGTCATAATTGAACCGTCCCTCCCCAAAGTTTACAGATAAAGCCTGATATACTTAAATAATATACTAATAAATATGAAGACTTGCAAGGCAGGGATAGGGAGACAGACACTTTGGGAGAGTCACCCAGTGATGAGTGGCACTGGCCAGCTCTTCAACCTGACCACTGCCATTTTATTCAAACAGTTGCTGTGGATGGGGCATGACTAGGATTCTCTGCTGGCTGAATGTTTCCTCCCAAGGGGTTATGTGTTGCTTTGTAAAATATTTACTTTTACAATTTTAAACTTTAATTTAAAACTTTATTTATTTCCTCTTTTAAAAAAAATTGCCATGTTGTTGATGAATGCCGGATAATATACTTGGTGTTGACATGGATTTGTGGAAGGGAAGTCGTACAAGACTAATCTTGTGGAGCCCTTTGCTGATATATCCATTAGAATAGATAACGAGGAACCAGTGGATATGGTGTATTTGGATTTTTACAAGGCTTCCTATATGGTCCCACACAGGAGGTTAATGAATGAGTATAGGATCAGGCCCTTTGCTCGTCATCTCTGCCAACCATCATACCTTCTGATGCAATTGTTACGATTATGTAGCACCTTGAAGAGATCACACCTGGAATATTGTGCATAGGTTTGGGTTTTTTTTTAAATGATGCATTGGAGATACTGTGGTGATTCACCAGGCTAGTTCCACTGATGAGATGGATCTCTTATCGAAATGAGTTGTTACTTAGAACTGAAATGAGGCAAAATGTATTCACACAAACGATGGTGATTCTTTTTGAATTCTTTCCCCTGGAAGGATTGTGGGAGCATGATCATTGCATTCAGTGTAGAGTCTGATTGAATTTTCATTTCACAGTATTGGGAGATTTGAGGATAAGTGCAGACTCTGATTGGCGGAGTAGATTGGAGGGCCCAGTTTTTGTTGTGTCTTCCCCAATAAGAAGCAGCCCTTCCTGCTCCTTGTGAAGGAGTTTTCCCATAAACCCAAATGAATTGATCTTGGGAATTTGTTCAATATGACACATTAATTGATCACATGAAGGAAGGTATTTAATTGGCGGTGGTTGCTGGAAATAACCCTTGTCTACCCGCTTTAGAGTGAAGGTGCTACATCCTTACTGTTATAGGATTGAGACTCAGTGAGGATGAAGGACTGATGATATAAGCAACAACTCTTTGGAATGACAAAAGATGAGAGGTGACTTTGGGGCAGCGCAGTTAGCACAACACTATTACAGAACCAGATACCTGGGTTTTAATCCACTGCTGCCAGTGATAAATCTGTATGGTCTCCCCAGTCTGCATGGGTTTCCTCCAGGTACTCCAGTTTCCTCCCACCCTTGAAAACAATACAGGGTTTGAAAATTAATTGGTGTATTTGGGCGGCTCGTGCGCTGGAAGGGCCTGTACTGTGCTCTAACTCAAAACAAAAAAAAAAGTGGTGTACAAGAGTATGAGGGGCTGTGGGTGGACAGCCAGCACCTATTTCCTGAGGCAACAATGGCAAATACCAGAGAACAACAGGACATCTGTTTAAAGTAAGTGGAGCAGCAAAGTTTTTTTTTAAACTCAGAGTGGTGGGTACCTGGAATACATTACTGGGGGTGGTGGTGGATACTGTTTCAATAGGGACATTCAAAGATTCTTAGGTGGATGTAAGAAAAATTGAGAGTTATGGGTATGAGGTAGGGAAAAATTATATAGCTGTGGAGTAGATTTACATAGGTTGGCACCACATCATGGACTGAAAAGCCTGTACTATAATGTTTTATTTCCAAGTAAGTTTGTGTGCGACTTTAAGTAAATTCCTACCCCTCTTTGTGGTGATCAGAATTAAATTTAAATTTTTTAACGCCATTTCGGCCCAAATCCATGCTGCCCAATTCACACTGCATTAGCCTACACCCCTGGTACTTTTTGAATGGTGGGAGGAAACCCGGAGCCCCCAGAGAAAACCTACACAGTCGCAGAGAATGTACAAACTCCTTACAGACAGCATGGGACTTGAACCCTGGTCTGGTCCCAATCACTGGCATTGTAAAGGCATAGTGCTAACCGCTATGCCGACCCGGAGGTGCTGTTTGGACAGGTGAACAGTAGTACAATTTTGTGGATGGTGAACACTTTAGCCATTGTCTGCTGATGGAGAGGCAATGATTGTTTATGGTGGAAGGGGGAGTTTCAAGATAGTTTCAAGATTCTGAGTGTTGGAGGGTGACCGGTAGGGTAAAACCAGCCCTCTCCAGAAAAATAGAAAAAAAATTCAAAGGACAAAGCTTAACAAATATAAAGTATAAGAAATAGAAGATAAAGTTGCAGAGAAGCGAAAGAAGATGGCACCCAAAAAGGAAAAAGTAAAAACAACGGGGGAAAAAAGAAGAAAAGTCACCGGAAAAGAAAGAAGGCCTTACCTGCACGAAGGAACAGGGAGCCGTGATGGCGAAGAGCGCCCGATCTCCAAGTTTGGTGCCAGCCCTGCGGAGTCGCGACCACCCCACCACCCCCCCCCCCGCCAACCAGTGGACTGCAAAAATGGCTCTCTGAGCCAAACAAAAGTGTGCAACTGTGCAATCAAAGGTAAAAGGAAACACTGACGGGAAGGGGCTTGGCCGAGGACAGTGCGACTAGCTGAGGGACGCCCGACACCAGGGCTCTCAGCTGGAAGATGAGGAAGGCGGGAGGAGAGGGGGTGAGGAACCAGGTGAGGAAGAAAATCGATGGGGTGAACGTCAAGAGGAGCAGCAGCAGGAGGCCCAACAGATCAGCAGCCCAGGAGGGGAGGATCAACAAGAAGAGACCCAACAAAGTGATACAAGCAACTCATCAGGAGAATCAGAAGAGACATAGATACAAAGAAAAGAAGAAGATACAAATACAGGTACAGGCACCAAAGAAGACCAAGATCTTCACAGAGAAATAGAAGGTAAAACAGATGGACAGAATATAGATAAAGCCTTTTTTGAAGAACAAATGAGAGCATTAAAAGAATGGTTATCATTTCAATTTAGTGCAATTAAAACAAAAATGAAAAGAACAGAAGATGAAATGCAAAGTTTAGAACGGATCATGACAGAAATAGGGAAAAGAGTAGAAAATGTGGAAGAAAAAGAAACATCTGTAGAAATGGAAGTAAATGACTTAAGAGGAAAATTGGAAGAAAGTGACAAAAAAATTAAAGAGATACAAGAGTTGTTATCTCAGAAAATTGATATGTTGGAAAATTATAGTAGGCAAAACAACATAAAAATAGTGGGCCTGAAGCAAGGTGAAGAAGGCACAGACATGAAGGAATTTATAAAAGGATGGATCCTAAAGGTCCTAGGAATTACAGAAACGCAGGAAGAAATGGAAATAGAAAGGGCAGACAGAATACTAGCTCCGAAACCACAGACACATCAAAAACCAAAATCCATCTTAGTAAAATTTTTGAGATATATGACAAAAGAAAATATATTGGAGCGGGCAAGGAATAAAGTTAGATAAGATAATAAACCATTGAAATACAAGGGTCAAAAAAATATCCCAGACATAAATTTTGAACTCTTAAAGAAGAGGAAGGAGTTTAATACAGCAAAATCGATCCTATAGAAATTTTAAGCCATGCTTAAAATATTTATACATATATATACCCGGGGAGCAAAACAGACTGTTCTCGGATCTGGAGGAAGCACAAGAATTCGCAGAGCGTTTGGAGGACAGAAGGAGAGATGAAGAGATGTAATAAGAATGAAGAAAGGTGATAAAGTATATATAAAGATGTAAAAACAATGTATTTGTAAAGAACTAAAGAGGGAAAAGAGAGAGGAAGGAAGTGGGGGGGGAAGGGAGAGCTTTGTTAAATGTGTGTAAAATAAATAAATAAATAAATAGATAGATAAATAAATAAATAGAAATTAAAAAAAATTAAAAAAATGTTTTCTGGGGTGGTTGTGGGGGGGGGGGGAGAATAACCGTCACTGCGAAATCAGTTGACACTTGCGAGCAAGATCGCAACCCAAATGGAAGGGAAGTTGTGGTTGCCTGGCAAGGGATAAGGGGCAACTCAAGGGAGCATTTGGGGTTAAGGTAATATTGGGTGTGGGAATTGTTGGAGTATTTTATGTTTTAAATGTGTTGTCATACATTGAGTTTAAAAAGGGAAAACTGAGAGATGAAAATGGGAAAAAGGGGGAAGGAGGTGGTGAGGCAGTGGAAAAAAGGTGTAAACAAGATATAAGATGACCAAGTTGAACAAGGTGACTATAACCAAATTAAAAGGAAGAAGCTATTAAATTTACTGAAAAAAGAAAAAAATAGATATAGCATTTGTGCAGGAAACCCATCTAACTGAAGTGGAACATTACAAATTAAAGAGAGACTGGGATAGATACGTAGCGGCAGCATCATATAATTCAAAAGCTAGAGGTGTAGCCATATTAGTTAACAATAAACACAAGGTTATGCATGATACAGTATAATTGGTTACACAGGTTATATATCACTCCTCAAAAATTAAAAGAATGGGATCCAACATTATCAGATAAGTGTTTTCGCTGTAAGAAGGAAATGGGAACAACAGTACATACAATTTGGGCATGTACGAAAGTGAATACGTTTTGGGAAGATCTAAATCAGATATTAAAAAAAATCACAAAAAAATAACATACCAAAGAATCCAGAGATCTTTCTTTTAAGTAACATAAGAAGTAATGAATTAGGCCTCAAATTGGATAAAGCGCAAAAAAGATTCATTATGATAGCCTTAGCAGTGGCAAAAAAGTGTATAATGTTAACTTGGAAAATGGAAGAGAGCCTGAGAATACAGCAATGGTACATGGAAATGAATAAATGTATTCCATTGGAAAAAATGACATTTAATTTAAAAAATAAAGTCACATTATTTGAACAAATTTGGGAACCATACATGGAACATAACAGAGAGAGCCTGCCTCAGACCTCCACCCCCTAAAGTGATAAGAAGACAAAACAATTTGATTCAGTGTATAAAAACGGATGAAGCATTTTTCTTGTTTATTTTTCATTGTGTGATGACATTGTTTTATGGCTTTATTGTATTGTATATGTTGAATATTTATTGGCTTTGGAGAGGGATGGGAGGAGGAAAGGGAGAAAATGCCACTGTATATATTTAATGAGAAACATTTGTATATATTTTGGTTGATTTGGTTCACAGTGTGAAAAATAAAAAAAGATTGAGTGTTGGGGGGTATTCCATCATACTACAGGTAGCCTGCGAGTTGCATCCACCTGCACATACAACTGAATTTAAAAATAAAATATTTAATTAAAAGTACTGTACAAGTGTATATTTTGTATTAAAAGTACTGTATACACTGGTGCCCGATCTCCCTGCGGCACCCCTGATGACTTTATTATATTCTAGAAGTCGATGTGGGTATGGGGAGTATCCTTACTGAAGGAACTGTACTGTACATATGTTTACATTCTTCATTAAAGATTCATGTGTTAAAAATTTCTTTATCATCTAATTTAATCGTGTGTGTTGGGAGAACCCAACCTATGACCAATCCAAGTTACGACCAACTCATTGGTCCCAATTACGGACGTAAGTCGGGGACCACCTGTATCTTCTGCCAGGTAGATGAAAGGAAGCTTTTGAGGTGTCGGGAAGTGTCACTCGCATTGGGATATTTTGTCAACAATCTGCTCTTTTGCAACCATTAAACTGTATATAGCTAGTTTAGTCTGTGCTGAGCTATAAGGAGCTGGTGGTGTGGTCAGGCCCTAGGCAACGGTTGTGCCATAGAATAAAACTGTCACAGTATCCATCGTTGTTGGAGATGGACATTAGCTGGGGTGAGAGGTACCTGCTATCCCTCAGGCCTTGAGTAAGAACTGAAAACTGCCTGTTTTTGGACTTGATGAGTGATGCCTGGTATATGCTCCCGTTGTAGTGTGCACCACCACTCGTCGTAGCTGCGAACATTGATGAGAAAACCCTGAAACGTGAAGGTGTCTGTGCAGCTAGTCTCCCCACCACCATGGCAGTAGTGGCAGGCCTCCTTGTACAGAATGTCCTCAAGTAAGTAAGTAGGTGGCTAAACATTTGTAACAGACTATCACAGAAGTAGTGTGGCATGTTTGTTGTAAATACCCAATGTGCAAAGTTTCCAATAAAGGCTTGTGGAGTGTTGTAGAGACTTGTAGAGTGATAAAGTGTTGATCAATGCCCTTTGTCCCATCTTGCCCACGTTAACCAAAAACTCCCACCACACTAATATCACCTACCTGTATTTTGCCCATATCCATCTCAAACTGTCCTATCCATGTATCTGTCCAAATGTTTTTTAAATTTTGCAATAGTACCTACCTCAACTACCTCTTCCGGCATCCTGTTCCATACACCCACCTGTGTTTTTTTTTAAAAAGTCACCCCTTGGGTTCCTGTTAAATCTCTTCCCCTTCATCTAAAACCTATATCCTCTGGTTGCGGATTCCCCTATCTCTGTTTACTTGATCTATTTCTCTCATGATTTTGTACACCTCTATGTGATCATCTCTCATCCTCCTGTGGTCCAAGAAATAAAGCCCTGGCCTGCTCAACCTCTCCCACCTTACATCCTCAATACCTCATGTCTTCCATCTCTTCAATAATTTCCAATTCCCTGAACTTGACCACTTCATTTTCACTATGGATGTCCAATTTCTTTGCACTTCCATACCCCACATAGGTCTCAAAACCCTTTGTTTCTTTCTTAAAAAGAGGCCTAAGCAGTCCCCCTCCACCACCACCGCTCTCCTCTGCCTGGCAGAACACCACAGTAACAGACCCTTTCGGCCCACAAACCCATGCCACCCAATTGACCTACAACCCCCGAAATGTTATCAGGTCTGAATCCTGGTAACATCGTTGTCGTGAGCTGGAACTTCACGAAGAGTGTTACTGCCATCCAACACGGTTCCAACTGGAAACTCAGATAAACCTGAATCCCTTCGATGTCCAGTTGAATGAGTAACAGTGTTTTATTTCTTCATGGTTTTCAAGGTATCTTCTGGACTTTGGTTCGATAAGTTATTATCTGGGCTACAACGCAATGCAAGATTTCTTTCCCACAATGATGATGAAGCCAAATCCTAACTGCAACGATCGAAGCTGCAGACTCCAACAGGAAGAGTACAAGGTAGGCCCCATTGGAGCAGTGGACAGCAATAAAACAGGCTTGCGCTGCAGAGGCATCTTTTGGGATCTGAGTATGTTCTAAAGCACGTCATAACTGATGAAGCTCTTCTAAAGAACAATCCCTGTTATTGTGCACAGCAGCTCAGTTATGACACGAGAATAACCTGACGATGCTTAGAGATGATTGAGGGAAATGTGCTGTCCAGAATGCCCCACGCTTCCTTCAAATGCAACATAAATGTAAAATCAACTGGATTACATTTGAGGGACTTCAACATCCCTGTGTTAACTCTGATTGCCTTGGTGTGGAAGGCTTGAAAGGGGTGCAATTTTCAAAATGTTTCCAGGAGAGCAGCATTTGTTCTAACTTGTAAATGCTGTATTGGAGATAATCTCTGGGAATGTTGCTGAACAAGTGATGGATGTGTCAGTAGGAGAGTGATTTTTGGAGATGGTGACCATAATGCTGTAGAGAAGGTCAATGATAGATCAGATATTAACGTCCTGAATTGGGGAATTCTGACTTCAATTTGATCAAACAGAAGTGGAGCAACTACCTACAAGTAATTTTGCGTGCAATTGAAGGGAATACTTCACAAATGAAATAGCAATAGGTCAGGTCCAATGTACAGGAAGACTGTTACCGTTGTCAGGTAAGTCCAGATCAAGGGCTCATTATTCAAGGATAAGCCATTCACGAATGGAAATGGATTGAGGAAAAAGTTTTTCACTTGAGAGTTTTGAACTTGTGGAACTCCCCAAGCTGTTTAGGCCAGTTCATTAGAGGGAGTTAGATGTAGCCCTTGAGGCTTAAGGATCAAGGGGCATAGAGAGAATACAGGAAGAGTGGACTGAGGTTCAATGATCAGTCAATATCATATATAATGGAGCAGGTTCAGAAGGTCATTTGAGCCTATGATTATATCCTGTTCCTGTAGGTTTCTCTGCTCCAAGCCTCTATGGGAGGAGGCTTCTGATGTGGTGTCACTGAGTCATGCCTGGTACTGGGAATTGCATACGTTTTTGAAATTCTTGGCCACACAATCGATAAGGTGATAAAGAAGCCATGTGATAGACTTACCTTCATTGGGCAGGGACACTGAGAATATAGTAAGGCAGTCATGTTGCAGCTATGTAAAACTTTGGTTAGGTTACACTTGGAACTCTGTGTGCAATTCTGGTCATCCATCAGGAAGGATGTGGAGGCTTTGGAAAGGATACTGAAGAGGTTTACCAGGATAGTGCCTTGTTCAAAGGGTATAAGATTTGAGCAGAGAGAGATAAATGGGTTGTTTTCTCTGGCGCTTTGGAGGTTGAGGAGAGATCTGATAGAGGTTTATAGAATGAGAGCCATTGATAGGGTAAACAGTTGGAATCTTTTTCAAAGGGCAACAGTATCACATTCTAGAGGTTATGCATTCAAGGTGCAAGGTAGGTCCCTTGAATGGACTACCAAGTGGCTTCTTGACAGACATGAACGTGAAGGGGTGGATGGGTATCACTCATCCAAGTAGCAGAGATTTAGTTTGATTTGAACATCATGGAATGTTACAGAACAGAAGAGGGCCTTTACCCCACAATGCTGTGCCAACCTATGTAAACCTACTCCACAACAATCTAATCTTTCCCCACTTCGCACCAATGACCCTCTATTTTTCTTGCATCCATATGCCTGTTCAAGAGTCTTGAAATATCCCTATTGTACCAGCCTATGTGGGCTAAAGGGCCTATTCCTGCACTGTACTATGCGCTCTATAAAGTATCTCATTCACAGGCTGTGATGCTATTCAAAATCAGCATTCCCACATTTCTGAAGTATTTTAATTTCCTTTGGGAATTTCAGGGGATGCAGCAAATGTTTTTCTGTCATTGGTGGCAGAACATATCCTTTCTCTTACTCCCAACCAGCAGCCAAAGATGTCCAATGTTCTGCCATTCTCTGCAGGCAGTGAAAATGAGAAGCTTTTCTAACAGTGGGTATGTTTTGCATTGTACTCGCCAAAATGAAGAATTGGGTACTTCCAACCTTGGCATCCAGGAACCAGTGATGGCTGAAACAACTGTGCATTTATGTAGAGAGTGCAATGTAGAACATATTACAAGGTTCTTCAAAGAAGCATCATCAAATCTTTATATTTTTATTATTATTCATAATATTGATATTAGAACAGAATACCAAAAACATGCTCAAAGAGGTAGATTTTAACAAGTAATGCAACATAGACCTGAAGAGACTGGAGCTTGGACCTGGCTTAGGCAGACATGGCATTTTAAAATCTGAGCATGCTGAGGTTAGAATGGGAAGAGCACAGAAATCTTTGGTGCCAAAGGTTCCACTGAGACAGGGATGAGGTTGTGGATAGATTTGCAATGAGAATGTAAATTATGAAACCAGTTAATTAACAGCGTGGTATGGGAATAATAGGTGAACAGCATTGAGCTCGGGGTTTTGGATGAACAGCAGCCTACATAGGATAAATTTAATTTAGTGACGCAGTGCAGTAACAGGCCCTTCTGCCCACAAGCCCAATGCACCCATGTGACCAATTAACATATTAACTCCATAAGTTTGGAATGTGGGGGGGAAACCGGAGCATCCAAAGGAATCCCACACAGGTCACAGGGAGTAATTACAAATTCCTTACAGACAATGGTAGATTCAAGCCCAGGTCACTAGTGCTATGATGGTGTACTAGCCAGGAGCAGATGCTTCCTTTCTCCCTTGTGGTCTACTGTACCTCAGAGGGACACCATTGCCCCATTATGGTATTTGTCCACCTCCCATCCTGCCCATTCCAGGTAAGGATGTGTTGGAGCTGAATGGAAAGCCCATGTGGCAACCTCACAGGAAGACTCTCCATCCAGCTGGGGTGAGAAACTGAGTACCACAGACAAATAGAAGACCTAACTTTTCCTTGCATCTCTTCCCCCTCTTCAACAGAAGAAAGAAACAAAACAACCACAGCACAACCTGGTGGTGGAGGAGGAGGAGGAACTGATTAAACATGAAAGTAATGAATGGGGTGAGAGCAGATTTTAATGTGGTTCATGTCGTTACTGTCAATGTAATTCTAGAATTTTCTAGAAATGACTAATGGGTTGGAGGTTCTTCCTGAGAGAGGGTGGGAGGTGGTGTGACATAACAACTCTGGCATGGTCGGTGCCCAGCTGGATCAATTCCCCTGTGGATTGAAGAAAAGCTACCCATGTAAATTACCAGTAACAGATTGTTGGATCACTTTTTGATGTTCACTGTTTAAAGGACTTGTTTCCAGTAACTACACTCTGTTTTGTGGATGGTTCATCTTGGCTTCCTCCTGAGTCCTGTCCATCTCAAAAGCCAGTTTCCAGCCAGCTCCATTCATTGACGATAGCAAGAAAAATCTGATAGCATTGCACACTACAAATGCTATGGGACCAGAAAACATGAGGCTTTGGAAAGGGTTCAGAAGAGGTTTACCAGGATTTTGCCTGGTTTAAAGGGTATGAATTATTGGAAGGTTGGACAAACTTGGGTTGTTTTCTTTGGAGTATTGGAGGGTGAGGGGTGATAGAGGTATACAAAATTACGAGAGGAATTGATAGGCTGGTCAGTCAGTATATTTTCCTCCAGGATAAAAGTGTCACACTCTAGAGGACAGCTGTTTAAGGAGAGGGGAGGAAATTTAAAGTTGTGCGGGACAAATATTTTAGTTGTGGGTGTCTGAAACAGGCTGCAGGAAGTAGTGGGGGAAGTTGATACAGCAGTAATGTTTGAGACTCCTTGGCAGACATGTGTATATGAAGGGGATGGAGCAATAGCTATCAGGTGCAAGCAGCAGAGTTTCAGCTTGATTTGGGCATCATGTTCGGAACAGGCATGTGGGCCAAAGGGTCTGTTCCTGTTTTTTTACTATTCTGTATTTCTCATGGTCCTGTGCTCAAGGTCTCTGGCCAAGCAGTTCCAGTAGAATTACAAGACTGGACATCTAGTGAATGATGTGGAAAATTGCGCAGATGTGACCAGCTTTCAAAGAGCAGGAGGATCCAGTCCAACAAATTACTGGCCAGTCAGTCCACTTAGCAAAGCACTGACAGCAACACTTCCTAGCAAGTGGCACTTGCCAATACTCTCCACACTGATGACCAACCTGGCTTTCCCTGGACATTCAACTCCAGATAACAGTCTTGGTGCTGGAATAGAGTGTTGAATTCCAGAGGGGAGGTGAGAGCGACTGCCATTAATACCAAGACAGCATCTGATTGAGTACCCTGGTAAAACTGAAGTCAACGCACAAAGGAAGATGATCCATCATCCCAACTGCAAGAGCTCTGTAGAATTGTGAACAAAGCCCAGCCATCTTCAGCTGCTTAATTAACAACCTTCCTTCAATCCCATGGTAGAAGAAGGGGTGTTTGCTGATCCCACAATACCCAGTTCCAGTCTTCATTGGTGTGGTCTCAGAAGGCAAGTAACGATTGTGGCACAAGAGTCAGGTTATAATATCTCCCATCGAGAGAGACAGACTGCATGCGCTTAACATTTAGTGATGTTTCTATCACCAGGTCACCTGCCATCAATATCCTTGATGTCATCATTTGGTTATCTAACTAGAAGGATATCAATAAGATTGGAAAAGTGCAGAGAAGATTCACAAAAATGTTGTTGGAACTTGACGAACTGAGATGCAGGTTAAGTTAGCTCAGTTGTTCTTCACCTTTTTCTTCCACTCACATACCACTTTAAGTATTCCCTATGCCATAGGTGCTCTGTGATTAGTAAGGGATTGTTTAAAGTGGTACATGGGTGGAAAGAAAAATTTTGAAAATCACTGTTTTAATCGTACCTAATTGACTCATTATGTGCAGAGTTTCATAACTCCAAAGGAAATGGGCCAATGACCCAATATTTCAGTAATAATTGGGTCCAGAGCAGTGATTCTCAACCTTCCCTTTCACATATACCACCTTAAGCAATTCCTTACTAATCAGAGAACACTGATGGCATAGGGATTACTTAAAGTAGTATGTGAGTGGGGAAAAAAAAGGTTTGCTCCTTGGAGAAAGACACATTTGATGGAGGTTACAAAATTGAGGGGTTTGAGGTAAATGGAAGCAAGCTTTTTCCACTGTGATTAGGTGAGACAAGAATAGGAGAGCATGGGTTAAGGGTGAAATGTTTAAAGGGAACTTCTTCCCACAGAGTAATGAGGGTGTGGAATGAGCTGCCAGCTGAAATGGTGAATGTGGGCTCCATTTTTACATGTAAGAAAAATTTGGATAGGTTCATGGATGGGATTGAGGACTATGGTCCAGGTTTAGGTCAATGGGTCTCTGCTAAATAATTGCCACAGATTAGATTAGCTGAAGTTTCTGTGCTGTGGTGTTCTGTGATTCTATTGATCAGAACCCCACTGGAGCAGCTACATTAATACTTTAGCTACACAATCAGGTGAGAGACTGGTGATCCTGTGATGAGTGACACTCCTTCTGAGATATTAAGGTCCTTACTCCATCTATATGGCACTCTACCACTTTTCAGGAGTCCTATTGATTTTTTTTTTAACTTGTCCAGCACACTCATTGGTTATAGTTTCTTTGAGCTGTCTTGTTAAATGAGAGCTTGGTGATTCAATTCATCCTGAATTCCATCAAACACAGTCCTTTAGTTGGATATTCCACTGGAATGGATTGCCAGGGATGGTGGTGGAACCTGGGACAATAGGAAGGTTTTAGAAATTCTTGGATAGGCACATGGATGTAAATTAAATATAGGGTAATGGTTGTGAGGTTGGCATAACATCATGGGCTGAAGGGCCTGTACAATGCCATACAGTGTTCTTCAGATGGAGACAGCCTAGATGTTGATTGGGCTTGCTAATGACAAAAGTCCTTGATGAGCTGTTAAATTCCAGCTGGGTATCAGTGCAAAGTATTCTCTTTTCTGACATAATGGGGAGTTGCTGATGTGATGGTTTTTGGGCTGCCACCTTCCCTTCTTTATCCCACCAGCACATCTATTCAGAGTAACTGATGATGTGGAGGAGCTCTGCAGTATGGGGCTGCACTATTTTTGTGGATGCATGGAAGACACCAGGGAAAGCTGAGACTGGGAAAGATGCTATACAAATGCTGGACTTGTCTTTTTTCCAGGTATTGAGTTGGTTTCTGAGATCTCCAATGAGGAATTGAAGGCTGCTTCAGGCTGTGTCCCAGAGCTTCCAGAAGGAATCACCGTAGCTTACACAGTGCCTAAAGTACGTCAGATATTAATAATTGAAATAATATGCCTTGGGTTTCAACAAGAGATAGTAAGAATTTTTTTAAATGTATCATATTAATCCTTATATTTTGATCAGTAAGCAAAATGTTGCAGAAAACCTAAAATATTTCCTTTCATCCTTGCTTCCTGCTTCTTTGCCAGACTTGGGTTCTTTTTCTGCGAGATCAGTCTCTGCACTGGGTTCAACCTCATTCCACTACTGGCAGTGTCCAGTCTGCATGGGCACAGATCACAGCCTCTTCACAATCTCATATACCTAACACATCCAGATCTGCGCTAATGACGCCCGATTCCATTGTCCCTCAACCTTGTCTGTGGCTCTATCATTGTTCCAACACTCAGCCAGCCTCCATCTTTTACCCTCTGTGAACTTCGTCACCCAAAGCTGTACCTTGCCCTTCTAACTTGCACCACTGGTCCCTGCACTTGCTGACTGAGATTCCTGCTTGAAAACACCTCATTATGCAACATTCCCAGCAGAGTACTCAAGGGATGTGTGTCCTTGTATCTCCTGGGCCCTGTGCCCATGAATGTTCTGTCCAAAAAAAAAATTAGTGGTTGACTGCACTTCACTTTTACTAAATATCATCCCTGTCTGCTGTTGCTAGAACCAGTTGGATGATGCAGATGTCACCGGAGAAGCAGTGCAGGAGACTGAAGAGAGTCTGGAGGATCTCATGGCTGTGATGAAACGCCTATAACGATTTGTCATTCAGTTGGATTCTCGAATTGGATCTTACAACTCAGACCCCTTGTTCAGTACATTTGAATCATGACGTTGACACCTAGCAGTGCTGGTGAATCTTTCACTCCAAGGTTTTATCCCCTTGACGACCTTCTTTCAATGTCATCACTTCTTTGCATTCCCCAGGAAGCTGTTATATTGTAAGATGTGTGTGATTAAACTGCAACCTTGAATGGGCTGCAGTGGTTGAAAATCCTTAAGTTAATGATGTAAATAATGGAGAATTGCGCTGAAATTGTCATGGAACAAGAGACCTGCTGTTAAATGGGATTGAGAGATTCCAAATGAATCCACATATAATTTGACCTCAACCTTTCTCAGCAGTCAAGTATTCTTTAATTTCCACTGGACGCTAGCCTAGATCGGAGGGTGTGTGGTAGACAGATTTCTCGTATTCTGAACTCAGGAACCAAGGCTTGGGCAATGGAAGTTTTTATTTTTAAAAGTAATGCAAGTGAATCAGTGGGAAAGGTCAGCAACATTCCCAGGAGAGTACTCCAGGGATGTGTGGCTCAGCTGGCAGATGTTCTCACTGACATATTTAGCATCTCCCTGAGAAGCAACATGCTTCATAGTCACCACCATTGTCCTCATGCTGAAGAAATAATCAGTGTTCTGCCTCAATGACTGCTGCCCCCCTCACTGGACCCCTTGCAGTTTGCATATAAATCCAACCTCTCTATGGACATTGCCATCACCCTCCATCTAGCCCTCACCTGGAAAATATGGACTCGCATGTTTGAATGCTGTTTATTAACTTCAGTTTGGCATTCAACACTTTAGTACCTGATAGAGGTACAATTGGATCCTTGACTTCCTGACGGGAAACGTCAGGCAGTCTTGATTGGAAACAGCGCTTCTAAGACCCTACGACTGTGTTCTGCTGACTCATGTCTGTGCAGCCAAACATAGCTTGACCCACATCAGGTTCACTGACCATACGACCATGGTGGGCCTTATCAGCAAGAATAATGACCCAGTGTACAGAGATGAGGTGCAGAGCCAACAACCTGCATCTGAATGCCAATAAAACAAAAGAGATGGTTGTTGACTTCAGGATGACCCAGGGGGATCACTTTCCCTTAACCATTGAGGTCGTCAAGAGAACCAAGTTCCTTGGAGTGCACTTGGTGGGGAATTTCACCTGGCCCCTCAACACCAGCATCATAGCCCAGCCGCACCTCTACTTCCTCTGAAGGCTGAGGAAGGTTCTCCCACCCTATGAGCATTCTGAGCAATTGCATCATTGCCTGGTTTGGAAACTATCACTTCAGATCGTAAGACCCTGCAGAGGATAGCAGAGGTTATCATTGGGGTCTGTCTTCTTACCATGACAGACATCTACAACACCCAATGCATGTGGAAGGCAAGTAACATTCTGAATGTCTTCTCAAACCCTTCTTGTAAACTTTTCTCCTTTCTGCCATCTCGACTGAGGTACCGTAGTATTCTGGCCCACGTGTCCAGTTTGTACAACAGTTTATTTTTACCCTAAGCTATCAGGCTCCTCAATTCCTAAAACATATGTGTACTAGTATATTGAATTTTTATTATATTATGACTTAATATTTAACTCTTATTTATGTAAATCTGCTCCACAGTCCTGGAGAAATGCTATCTCGTCTTTACTGTACATTGCATTAGTAGTTGTGGTATGAATGACAAATAAAGATGAATTGAGTTGTTCAACACTGATAAGTCAAAAACAGGCAGATGCTGCACGTGAAATAAAAGCAGAAATTGCTGGAAGCACTCAGCAGATTAGGCAGGATTTGTGGAAAAGAATCAGTCCTGATGATAGATGGAATTTATACTAGCCATTTAAACAGCTGATTGGTATCCCATCTGGGAGCCTGAAAGGGCAAAGTTGTCACAATTCAAATATGAAGCTAATAAGTGTGCAGAATTATTTTCTCCAATCACCTCTGGTCTGCCTTAAAAAGGAATGTACTTATCAAGAATTGTTTACAAATCCTAGCAGTGCTCTCTGTTCACTGTAATTCCAACCAAACGTCTCACACAACAGGAGCAAAGCACAAGAAGATGCAGTTTCATTATTTTTTTTGTTACATACTCTATAATGGGAGATCAATGGACTGCAAAATTAATTTGTAATTTGACAAGTTATTTACAATGTTTTAAATTTGCTGAATTGCAAGAGCAGGGAAGAGATTCTAATGAGTCAGTAAATGTTGAAATAAATTTGAATGAGGCATTGAGAAAATTGAATCTTGAGGTGGCAGATGAGCAACATGGTACAAATAACACCAGGTTTCAATGCTATATTTAATATTTTTGAGGTATACAGCTCAGTCATATGACTTCTGTCTTGCATTTCCAACAATATGAAAGAGCTCCATCCTAAAGCAGTCACTGGCATTTAAAAAAAAACCTTTCCATATCCCAATCCCACTCAATAGAGGTTGCAGGGTCCTTGAACAGACTGCTCCTCCCAATGCAATACACAAATGTGCTGGAGAAACTCAGATGGTCACACAGCATCCATAGAAAGTAAAAGGTAACCAATGTTTTTGGCCTGGGCACATTGTCAGGGATAAGTGAAAACAGGCAGATGTCTAAATAAAAACAGTTAAGAGGTCATAGGTGGGAGAGTAGAAGAGAAAAAGAGGGGGAAGTGATGGGGCAACAGGGTTAAATGTAGCTCTCTGACAGAAAGACGAAAGAACAGGGAAAGAGCGACCCAGGGAGGAGTTCAGCAGAAATCTGAGAGATCTATGTTAAGGCCCAGATGGAATATTAGATGTTTTTTCTCCAGTTTGTGGGTAGCCATTGTTTGGCAATGCATGAGACCATGGACAGACTTGTAGGCGTGGAATTAAGATACCCATGTTTGGAAACCAGTCCTCTCATTGGTTTCCATACACGAGTGCCAATTCTAGCTCAACATATTGGAAACAAATTTATATTCAATGGAAAAAAAATCAGAACTTCAGAAGTGGAGTTTTGCTTCCGTTCTGAATTGTTTGGTTCAAAGTACATTCCGCTCTCTCCAAACACATGTTGGTCCGACTTCATGACTAGGCAGCTTTCTTTTCATCTCAATCATGTACCAGAAACATTAGTGCTTTATCACAATTCTTTTCTCTCCAAAACATTTTTCTTTACACAAGTAGTATTATTCCAGATTCTTGAAAATCTTTGCTTGACTGTATTCAGCTTATTTTAAAAAATAAAATCTACAACAGGAGTGTTTGTGATGCCCATTTCTGATACAAGTCACCTGAATCCCAGTTCCAGATAAGGGTTTGAGGCCAAAGTATTTTTTAAACTGAAAGCATCCCCACTGGATGATTTCTGCGAAAGAGCTTTGGCTCCAACCAGAGAGGCCTCGGCTTCTTTGATATCCATTGCTCTCTTGTATAGTTTTGCCGCTTTCTCAAAATTGGCCTCTTCGTAGCTGTAATAAAGATTAATCCTTCTAACTGATCCAGACTTACCAAAGGTTATACACAAATCACTCATGTTGCACAAATTGCCAAAATATACAGTAAATGTACTATGCTTTTATCAATCACATTTCATCTGAGGACAAGTGTTGGACAGTTACCAATACATGAAAATTATATACATTGCATTCTCAAAATTTGTTTCAAATACAAGTTTTAACTTATTTTGAAAATCTACAGATAATTGTTTCAGGTTCACTTGAATCTTAAGAGCAACAAAGGGATTTAGGAGTTGTGGTAAATAGTACCCTCAAGGCTGATACTCAGGTAGATGTTGTGGTGAAGAAGGCATTTGGAATGTTGGCCTTCATAAATCGGAGTATTGAATTCAAGAGTAGGGAGGTTATGATGAAATTGTCCAAGGCATTGGTGAGGCCAACTATGGAGTACTGTGTACAGTTTTGGTCACCAAATTATAGGAAAGATAATAAAATAGAGAGAGTACAGAGAAGGTTCACAAGAATGTTGACAGGATTTCAAGGTTTGAGTTCCAGGGAAAGGTTGTGCAGACTAGGGCTTTTTTCTCTGGAGCGTAGAAGATTGAGGGGGGTCTTGATAGAGGTGTTTAAGATTTTAAAAGGGACAGACAGAGTAAATGTGGATAGGCTTTTTCAATTAAGAGTGGGGGAGATTCAAACTAGAGGACATGGTTTAAGATTGAAGGGGGAAAATTATAAGGGGAACATGAGGGGAAATTTCTTTATGCAAAGGGTGGTAGGGATGTGGAATGAACTTCCGACAGACGTGGTCGAGGCGGGATCATTGGTTATGTTTAAGGAAAGACTGGATAGTTACATAGATAGGAGAGGACTGGAGGGGTATGGACCGGGTGCTGGTCAGTGGGACTAGGAGGGTGGGGATTTGTTACGGCATGGACTAGTAGGGCCGAACTGGCCTGTTCTATGCTGTAAGTGGTTATATGGTTATGGTTATAAGACACTTTAAAGTGCTTTGATAAAATGGGGTAAATTATTAGAATTATTGAGTGGGAAGCTCGAATCATCACCCATCCTTCAAACATTGGCAGCTGTCTGCTGCACTGTGGTTCCTCACAGCAGGCAGAGTACAGGAGCGGAGCCAGACCCCTAGCTACTCTCCCATATCTGGGTTTTAGCAGAATATCAGCAACATATCCAATATTCTTCTGGAGCAGAGACTGGGAAATGATACAGAGGGAAAGGACACTTTCAAGTCAGAAAACAAATATAACACTAAGAGATACCTCCAAAGGAAAAGGCCCTTCAGCCTACATGTTTGCACCAAACGATGCCTAAATTAAGCCGCATTTGTACATAAGCCTCTTGTACATGACAAATATCTCCTTCCACCACAACTCTACAAGAAACCTGCCCGTACATTTTTAAACTCTCCACCCTCTCCTCAGTTTAAACGTATCTCTAGTATGTTACTTTTTTCCCCGGGGAAAAAAACTGACAGTCCACCCTGTCATTGCCTCTTCAATCTCTATCACACTGATTCTCAACCTTTTTCTTTCCACTCACATACAACTTTAAGTATTTCCTATGCTATTGGATTGCTTAAGGTGTATGTGAGTGGGAAGGGAAGGTTGAGATACACAGCTCTAGACCCAACTGTTACTGAAATATTTTGCTTGAGAAAAACTGTCATTGCCCCATTTCCTTTGGAGTTATGAAACAGTGCACATAACAAGTCAATTATGTACAATGAAAATAGTGGTTTTCAAACTTTTTTCTCCACCGCCCCACTCCATATACCATCTTAAGCAATCCTTTAAGTATTCCCTATGCCATAGGCGCTCTGTGATTAGTAAAGTGGAATGAGAGTGGAAGGAAAAAAGTTGAGAACCACTGCTCTATCAGGTCACCCTTCAGCCATCTATGGTCTAGAGAAAACAACCCAAATTTGTCCAACCTCTCCCCATAGCTCATACATTATTCCAAGTTCTAATTTCATTTGCCTTCATCATAATATTCCTTGCATTAAAATAACATACATCAGCCCATCAATCTCATTGTGTTCATTCATCCATCCTTTCCCATGACTTCAAACAGCATCTACCATCTCCACTTGCTGCCCCCCCCCCCCCAACCCCTGCCACTCTAATTTAAACCTATCCAAATAGTACTGGTGAACCTCCCCATGAGAATAACGATCCCCTCTATCGAAACTTGCCCCTCCTGTCCAGTCTCCACTGCTTTGCCCAATAATCCATCGATCAGAATCCATTGAACTACACGATCTTATTTCTTGCATCACTATCAGTTCACTGAACCTATTTAAATGTCACATCTATTTGGTGCACCAAATTGTGTTATTTTAATTCTGTGGGTTGTAATGAAAATAACAATAATATTTCATGAATATCTCATTTTGAGAAGTGCTTGGGGAGTAATTACAACATCTAAGAGTGACCCAGTTTGTTTCTGAAAGTTACCACAAAATACTGCTCCCACTGTCCTTTCAAGCATTGCATTCCACAACACTGCTCACCTGAAAAGATATTTTTCCATTGTTACCTCTGCTATTGTCCTCTCGTTAATAGGAAATACAGCAGAAATTGCTCCTTATTCTTCCATTCAAACCACCTAATATCTGGTGCCTCAAAAACTGAGATTTAAAAAAATTTACAGGTGAGCAAACGAGAGACTAGAGATACTGGAAAACCAAAGCAACACACAAAATGCTGGAGGAACTCTGCGTATCAGGCATCTGTGAAAGGCGATAGTCTTTCAAGTATGTCTATTACCTTCCATAGATGCTGCCCGACCTGCTGAGATCTTCCAGCACTTTAACCAAGACTCCTGAGAGCTAGTACTGACTGTCAGGTGTCCTCGGTGAAACTAGTCAGAGCACACTGCATTGATCACCTACAAGGAAGCTTGGTGAAGCTCCATGGGCAGAGAGCAGGGCCACAATTACCACTGAAAGATGAGCAAATCGCTAGCAACCATTGACTGACTGATGCCCTTACCTTAGTAATGCCAAGTTCTTCAGCGTCTCTCCCACCCGGGGATGACAGCAACCCAAGCTGTCCTCGTAGATCTTCAGAGCACGGTCATACAGTGGCAAAGCTTTTGTATGCTTTTTCTGTGGAACAGACATTTGTACCTTTAAGAATTATAACCATGAGTAACAAGAAAGCAATTCACAATTTTTTCTCCATCATCCAAAGAAATAAATATACCAGTACTTCACCAATCTCTTTCACTCTTTCCACTGTCATGTAGATCAGCCATTTCACATGTATGATTCCCTGCACCACAGGATTATCAGCTCATACCAATTCCAAATGACAGCATTCAGTGATTACTGAACAGTAGCAGATGCTGTCTTAATGATGAAAACCTACCATTTTTATCTAGCCCATGCGTGGCTGCAAATCCACAATAACATGCAGACATTTTGCAGCCCTCTAATATCATGCCAGGCCATCCACTTACATCTAGTCAGAACGATAGAGGAAGGTTAATCAATTGCAGTCCTGTCCGCACACACTGTGAAATAAACCACTTATATATTTGAAACCTGGAACAAGTTTCACCAGTAACTTGAGTGGAAAATAAATCTAATTTTCTAATGTTTTACAATTAGAACCTCTGAAGTTCTAATGTCATTTTGTGATGGGGCATTCAGATTTAATGATGCTAAACCCATTTCTAGTACAAGTGAATAACTTTGCTTTCAGTGATCCTGTACAGGGTAAAACCCATGACCTGAAGTTCACCCGACTCCACTCCTCTTCTCTTCTGGCCAGCACTGGACACCTTCCCACATTGGTATACACAACATAAAATAATACAGCACAGCAGAGACCCTTTGGGCCTCGATGTGGTGCTGACCCATATATTCCTAAAAAAAAAGTACTAAACCCTCCTTTACCCCATAACCCTCTTTTTTTTCATCCATGTTTCTATTTTAAGAGTCTCTTAAATGCCACCAATGTTTCAGCCTCCACCATCATCCCCAGAATGGCACTCCAGGCACCCACAACTCTATGTAAAAAAAATTACCCCTGATGTCTCTCCTAAACTTCCCTCCCTTAACTTTGTACATATGTCCTCTGGTGTTTGCTGATCCTGTCCTGGGAAACAGGTGCTGGCTGTCCACCCTATCTATGCCTTTCATAATCTATCAAGTCTCCTATCATCCTACACTCCAAAGAGAAAAGTCTCAGCTCTGCTAACCTTACCTCAAAGACTTGTTTTTCAATCCAGGCAACATCCTGGTAAATCTATGCAACTTCTCCATAGTTTACACATCCTTCCTATAATGAGGTGACCAGAACTGAACGCAATACTCTAAGTGTGGTCTAACCAGAGTTTTGTAGAGTTGCAACTAAAGTTCTCTACTCCTGAATTCAATCCCCCTATTAATGAAGCCCAGCATTGCATAGGCCTTCTTAACTATCCTATCAACTTGTGAGGCAATCTTTAGGGATGTATGCATTTGAACCCCAAGATCCCTCTGTTCATCCACTCTTAAGTAACTGACCATTAACCCTATACTCAGACTTCTGGTCTGACCTTCCAAAATGCATCACCTAACACTTAACCGGATGAAATCCATCTGCCACTTTTCTGCCCAACTCTGCATCCTGTTTATATCCTCTTGTGACCTTCAACAACCTTCAGCTCTATCCACAACTCCCAACATTTGTGTCATCCACAAACTTACTGGCCATCTCTTCATCCAGATCATTTATAAAAATCACGAGCAGTGGTCGCAGAACAGATCCTTGTGGCACTCCACTAGTCACTGACCTCCAGGCAGAATACTTTCCTTCCACTACTACTCTCTGCTTTCTTCCTATAAGCCCATTGATTCCGTGCCTCATGACTTTCATGGGGGACCTTGTCAAATGCCTTGCTTAAATTCATGTAGACTACATCTACTGCCCTACCCTCATCAATTTCTTTTGTTACCTCCTCAAAAAAACTCAGTTAAGACTCATGAGGCACGACTTTCCCTTCACAAAGCCATGCTGACTATCCTTGAGTAGACGATTCTCCAAATGCTCAAAGATCCTATCCTTGAGAATCCTCTCCATTAGTTTGGACACCACTGATGTAAGACTCACTGATTTATAATTCCCAAGACTCTCCCTATTACCTTTTTCAAACAAGGCGACCACATTTGTCATTTTCCAATCCTCCAGCACCTCCCTGCAGCCAAAGAGGATTCAAAGATCATAGCTGCTGCCCCAGCTACCTCCTCTCTCATTTCCCGTAGCAGCCTGGGGTATATCGTGTCCAAACCCAGGGACTTATAATTCCTGACTTTTTTAAGAAGTTCTAACACTTCCACTTCCTTATTCTCCATATCGTCCAGGCCTGTTCAATTTCAACCTCACCCTGATCAAGGTCATTTTGTGTATACTGATGCACACTGAGGACCTCCCCAACTTCCTCTGCCTCTAGCCACACGTTGCCTCCCTTATCCTTAAGCAGTTCCACCTTCATTCTCGTCATCCTTCTGTTCTTCACATATGCATAGAATGCCTTGGGGTTCTCCTTAATGCCAAGGCCTTCTCATGCTACCTTCAAGCTCTCCTAAGTCCTTTCTTAAGCTCCTTCCTGGCTACCATATACTTCTCATGAGCCCTTCCTGTTTCCTACTTCCTATGTCTAATGTATGCTTCCTTCTCCTCTTGACTAGTTGCCTGATGTGTTTCATCAGCCACGGTTCCTTTTTCCTACCATCTTTCATTGTCCCAGTGGGACAAACCTATCCTGAACCTTGCACAAGTGGAATCTAAACTTCCTCCACATTACTTCTGTGCTTTCACCCTTAAAACATCTGTTTCCAATTTACTTTCGCTAGTTCCTGCCTCATCCCTTCATAATTATCCATTCCCCAGTTAACCTCTTTCCCAATTTGACTGTTTTTATACTTTTCCACAGCTATGTTGAAGCTAAGGGAGTTGTGGTCATGCTCACCAAAATGCTCCCGCACCAAGAGGTCCGTACCTGACCAGGTTCATTCCCTAGAACCAGATCAAATATGGCTTCTCCTCTTGGCCAGTCCATATCCTATGTCAAGAATCCTTCTTGAACACACCGGATAAATTCAGCCCCATCTATCCCTCTTGGTCAGTAGGTGCTAATCAATATTAGAGAAGTTGAAATACAACTCTGTATTTCCTGCACCATTCTAAAATCTGCCTGCTCATCTGCTCCTCAGTATCCCACTGGCTATTTGAGAGCCTATAGACTACTCCCACCATAGTGATAGCTCCCTTCCTATTTTTGACTTCTCCCACACCCACTCAGTGGACACTCCCTCTGCAACATCCTACCTTTCTCCAGCCATGATACTATCCCTGATCAGTAATGATACTCTCTCCCCTTTTCTACCTCCCATCTATTCTTTTTAAAACATCTAAACTCAGGTACCTACATCTGTTAATCTTGTCCTATCTCCAGCCAAATTTCAGTAACGGCCACAACCTTGTAGTTCCACATGCTCTAAGTTCATCCCCTTTATTCCTAATACTCCTAGAGTTGAAATAGACACATTTCAATCCTTCTAACTGGCTATCTTTATGTTTTCTCCTCTGCCTGTCCTTCCTCACCGACTCAGAACACATAGCATCATGCTTTTGTCTTTCTACCCTGATCTCTACACTCACATTCTGATTTCCACCTCCCTGCCAAACTAGTTTAAACTCTCCCCAACAGCTCTAGCAAACCTCTCCACCAGGGTATTGGTCCCCCTCCAGTTCAGGTGCAGCCCTTCCTTTTTGTACAGGCCAGACCTTTCCCAGAAGAGATCCCAATGATCCACAAATCTGAGCCCCTGGCCCTTGCACCATCTCTTCAGCCACACATTCATCTGCCACAACTTTCTGTTCCTACCTTCTCTGGTGCGTGGCAAGATATTACCACCTTTGAGGTCCTGCTTTTAACTCCTTATATTCCCTCTTCAGTTATCCCCACACCTACCTTCCCTATACATATCTATGTCATTTGTCCCCACGAGGGCCATGACATCTGGCTGCTCGCCCTCCCCCTCCCCCTCCAGAATGCTATGAACTCGATCAGAGACATCCTTGACTCTGGCACCTGAGAGGCAACATACCATACAGGAGCCTCGATCACCAAACCTCCTATCTTCTCTCCTATCCAATGAGTCCTCAATTACCATAGCTTTCCTCTTCTCCCCCTTTCCCTTCTGAGCTGGGGGAGGGAGGGCAGCCTCTGTGCTGGAAACGTAACCACTTTGACTTGTCCCTGGTTCTATCGAGTTGAATGGATATTTATTTACAATTTTAGAAAAATTCAATTTTTGATCAGGTTTTATTTTACAGATTAAATTATTGTATTCATGCCCTATGCCTTAAATTCTTGTGAAATTTCAACAATCACAACCTTTCAGTCTCCAAAGGCGAACCTGTCAAGGGTGTCCACTAAGTCCATTACTTTTTGATTGGGTCTTTAGCAATTGCATTTCGAGAGTGTGGGGATATTTGAGGGATTTGTAGAAGGGAATGGATCATAAAGTTTCCCTTTAAGTGGATCATCTTCTGCTTTACTAATCAAACCCTGACACTTCTTTACCATCCATGCTGTCAATACTTTCCAGATTTAATAAGTTTTCAGGATATAGATTAAATCTGCATAAAAGTGAAATTTTCCCTTTGAACACACCTACACATCAGTGTAGAACAATTTCCCTTTTAAGATTGTGGAAAACCAATTTAAATATCTTCATATCACATTTACAAAGTACCTTTTTAAATAAAACTTTCTTACATTATTAAAGCATGTGAAACATTCTTTAACATAATTGTCGCCCCTTTCTATGTCGCTGGTTGGTTGTATTAACTCTATTAAAATGAATATCTTATCTACATTTTTGAACCTTTTTTAGTCTATACCAGTCTTCATTCCTAAATCATTTTTTGACTCACTTGATTCAATTATATCATCTTGTATATGGAATGGTAAACACCATTGTCTAAACAAAATTCACCTTCAAAAACAAAAAGGAATGGAGCCATGGCTCTACCTAATTTCAGATTTTACTATTGATTTTACTCAACCTTATGTTTTGGTTACATTTTCATAATCGAGTTGACTGTCCAGCATGAATAGCAATGGAGTTGAACTCTACCTAAAACATTTCCATTTCAGCACTTCTTGGATCCTCACTTCCCTTCTCTTTAAATAAATCAATTGATAATCCTGTTGTTAGACATACTGTGAGAGTTTGGGTGTAGTTAAGAAAACATTTTGGACTTCATGGCTTTTCTCTTTCAAGCCCTATTTTAAACAATGATCTTTTCAACCTTCTTTTCAAGATCTTATTTTTCATGAATGGTTTGGATTAGGTATTGAACATTTCAAAGATCTTTTTATTGATAAGTTTGGTATCATTTGAACAGCTTTCTGGAAAGTTCAATTTACCAAATATTTATTTTTTGGAGTATCTGCAAATCAGACATGTTCTTAAATCTCAGATACCTGATTTTCCTCAGGCACCTGATGCAAACATTAAATTTATAAATGTAGACATACAGCACAGTAACAAGCCATTTTGGCCCACGAGTCCATGCTGCCCAATTTACACCTCATTAACCTACACCCCGGGTACGTTTCGAATGGTGGGAGGAAACCGGAGCCCACGGGGAAAACCCACGCAGACACGGGGAGAATGGACAAGCTCCTTACAGACAGTGTGGTATTTGAACCCAAATCCTGATCGCTGACGCTGTAAAGGTGTTGTACTAACTGGTTCGCCAACTGGGCCGTGTTGACGTGTTATTTAGGCTACAACATTCTCTCAAAGATTTAATATCCATTATTTATCCATTATTTATGATAAGTTGGGGGGGGCGGGGTTTAGACATGCCCCTCTAGTTAAAATTAAAAATGCCTGGGAACAGGATTTAAGCCTCTCATTTACTGACAAAGTCTGGGATTTAATTTTTAAGCTGGTTAATACTACATACTTATGTGCCTGTCATTACTTGTTTCAATTTAAAGTTGTACATATGGCCCATATGTCTAGAGTTAAATTATCTCGTATCTATTCAGATATAAATTCTTGTTGTGACAAATGTAAGCTTCTTTAATTCATATGTTCTGGACATGACCTAGCCTTGAAAAATACTGGAGGGAGGTATTTCAAATTTTATCATTAATTCTTAATGTAAATTTAGAGCCTAATCCTTTGGTTGCTCTGGAGTACAACTGGAGAGGATGATATTCTTTTAATTCCAAATAAATGTCATATTCTCTCTTTTGAATCTCTTTCGGCTAGACATGCAATATTATTTAGATGAAAGGATGCTGCCCTGCCCACTCATGCTCAATGGCTGAGGGACATTATGTCCTGTTTAAATTTAGAAAAGATTTGTTACTCAATTAATAATTCAAATATATGGTTTCAAATGCTATGGGGATCATTACTGAATTACTTTCATAACCTCTAGGCATAATATTATTTTAAAATTTTCATATTTGCCATTTTACTAAGTAGATTTTTTCTTTATTCATTCACCTTGGGTTAGGGGATGGGGTTTAGAATCACACTGTGCATGATGTAAAAAAATATTTTTGATATAATTTTGTATTATGGTTGTTGTATTGGGAGAGGTCATGGCTGTCACTCCTCTCTACCTAGTCGGAGGACACACCAGCTGCCAATCAAGCTCCTGTTTCGCCCCACCTTTCAGCACACACCTTGCTTTTGGGCCATGTTAATTACCTGCCCTACACCCTCCAGCCTGCCTGTGCTTGACCTCAGATCATTGGCTGCCATAATTAGATCTGCCTGCCTGACACTGAACCATGCCCCCCCCCCCCCCCCCCACCCAGTCAATCAACTGGGTTTGACTCCCCAGCTCTCCAGCACTATAAAGGTGCCACGGTCTCTTGCCATCTTCGAGGGACCCCCTGCTCCACCCTGGGCTGAGAAACATGGACCTGCACTGGAGAAGCTGTTAGTGAGATAAGGGTACCGTTTAATAGGGGTTGGGAGCACTGATCAGTGTCCCTAGATTAGCACAGAGCCATGTTCGCCCAGAGCCAAGGGGTGGCAGGACAGAAATTTATTTTTCCCTTGATTGTATGCATGTTTGTATCTTTTTTCCCACACCCATTTATTAGTTGTGTGCGTGTGTTTCATTGCTGCTATTATTTTTCCCATGCTATCAAATTCTTATTGCCAACCAAGTGAAGTTCCCACGCTAAGTAATAAACTGTACGCGTTTGTTCACCGTTATTCCGCCCTTCCCACGATTGTTGTATATTGTGTGTGTGTGTGTGTGTGTGTGTGTGTGTGTGTGTGTGTGTGTGTGTGTGTGTGTGTGTATGTGTGTATAAACTCATTTTCCCATGGCTTTGCCGCTAGCAAATAAACCTTTTTGCTATCAAAACCTGTGTCCAGATCCTTGCCTTTGAGACCTACCAAACCTGTTTCCTCACTCACAACAGTTGTGTTATATGTTTTCTAGTTCGGTGAGCTATCTAATTTGTCATTAATATTATGTATTCCATAAATGTTTTGTAAATGCATGCTTATTTATGAAAATCAATAAAAATATTTAAAAAGATGTTTCCTTGATAGATTGTTTCCCCAACAGTATCTAAAACAGTATACCTGTTGTCGAGGTACTTCCTGAACAGAAAAATTAGGAAGGAGATGAGGAGGAACTGCTTTTTACAGACAGCAGTGAATCTGTGCAATAATCTGCCCAAGGAAGAAGTGGAAGCAATCTCATGAAGAACATTTAAAACACTGGTAGACAGATTTTTACAGAGTAGTGGGTTAAGGTTTATGGGGAAAAATGCAGGTAAAGTGGAGTCAAGTCCACGGCCAGATCAGCCATGATCCTATCGGATGCCTGAGCAGGGTTGATGAAGCAAATGGCAGAGCCCTGCTCCTATTTCTCATGTCCTTCTGAAATTGCCCAGCCTAGTGCAGAGCAAGGCCAGCCTAGTCTCGACTGTAACTCTAAAGTGTCCACTTGCATTTGCCCATCATATTGAGTCAGAATTTAATTCAAAACTGAGTCTCATAAAAATTTGACTGGTCTATTCTGTAACTCTGACTCAAGCTATAATTGAAACATGTTTTTAAAAAGACTAACCAGTGACTGTAACATACCATCTGACAATAGAGTACAGCCAGGTTCACCAGGGCAGTTGCCACACTTGGGTGCTTGGGGCCAAAGGACTTCTGGCGAATTTCGACAGCCAGCTGACACAAAGGAATAGCCTTTTCCAATTTTCCCTTAAATTCAAGCAACAAGGATTAGTTGTACAGGAATAACAGAAGCAGCTGAAAAAAGTGCATGAACAGCTATCTGTAGAAAGAGAATCAGATTACCAAAGGTAAAGATGCACCAGGTCTCAAAATGCAGTAAACAAACAAGCGAAGGTGGGATTTTACATGGAGCTGAAATGTATTCCTCTTTCCATTGATGCTGCCTGACCTCCCAAAGGGTTTCTACTTTTATATTCTGTTTAGAGCATTGACAGTATTTTGCTTTTATATTAGAACTATGTTCAATATACTTGATAAAACAGTACAAATAAAATTTGTTTGTATTTTAATACTTGGGTGAGTGTTGGAATCTCGGGGTAGTTGATGGGATGTGGGTAGAATACAACAGGATCAATATAGGATTTGTGCATGCGGTTATTCTGTGGTCAGCATGAACTTGATAGCCTGAAGGGCCTGTTTTTATGCCTCTCCCTTTTATTTGAATGCCTGCCGTCATTTTTCCATACCTTGATGAAGGCCTCAAGCCCTAAACATTAGTTATGTATTTCTTTAAATCTTTGTTATATAAATGACACTGTTTGACCTGCTGAGTTTCTCCAGTATTGCATTTTTACTGTTTTTATGTTGTTGACTATGAATTTCTACCTTACATGCAGTACAGTAAATCTACAAAGGATGATGGAAAGAACTAGGTCCAGTTGGCAAGGAGAGAAGAGGCAGGAGCGTGCTGTGTTGAACGGACATGAGTAGAGTGGTCCTAATTTATCTATTTATTTAAAAAGTCAGGTGTGCATTTATTTATTTAAATTGTAAGGGGAAGGGTTTGTTGGTGTAAATTTAAAATTAAAGTAGTTAATTTAATTTTAAGTTAAAATTTAAAAGGGGGAGGGGGCTAGTGCACAGGCGTGTGGTGACGTCAGCAGGGAGGGAGTTTTAAAAACAAAGAAAACCTTACCTCAGTTGAGGTCCAATTGGCAAGGAGCGAAGAGGCGGGAGCATGCTGTGCTGAACGGACGTGAGTAGAGTGGTCATTTAGTCTTAATTAAGAGTTAATAATTTAGGTGGGGATTGCTGTTCAGTGCAGAGACAGTAATTGAATAGGGAGTGCAGGTGGGAGTAATTAAAGAAAACTGGTTAGGATTGGACAGTGCTAGTGGTCACATTGGGTAATGTATTAAAGTAAAGGAAAGGTTTTTGGGAGCGGCCCGAGCCAGCGAGCGGCCCGAGCCAGCGAGCGGCCCGAGCCAGCGAGCGGCCCGAGCCAGCGAGCGGCCCGAGCCAGCGAGCGGCCCGAGCCAGCGAGCGGCCCGAGCCAGCGAGCGGCCCGAGCCAGCGAGCGGCCCGAGCCAGCGAGCGGCCCGAGCCAGCGAGCGGCCCGAGCCAGCGAGCGGCCCGAGCCAGCGAGCGGCCCGAGCCAGCGAGCGGCCCGAGCCAGCGAGCGGCCCGAGCCAGCGAGCGGCCCGAGCCAGCGAGCGGCCCGAGCCAGCGAGCGGCCCGAGCCAGCGAGCGGCCCGAGCCAGCGAGCGGCCCGAGCCAGCGAGCGGCCCGAGCCAGCGAGCGGCCCGAGCCAGCGAGCGGCCCGAGCCAGGGTGCGGCCCGAGCCAGGGTGCGGCCCGAGCCAGGGTGCGGCCCGAGCCAGGGTGCGGCCCGAGCCAGGGTGCGGCCCGAGCCAGGGTGCGGCCCGAGCCAGGGTGCGGCCCGAGCCAGGGTGCGGCCCGAGCCAGGGTGCGGCCCGAGCCAGGGTGCGGCCCGAGCCAGGGTGCGGCCCGAGCCAGGGTGCGGCCCGAGCCAGGGTGCGGCCCGAGCCAGGGTGCGGCCCGAGCCAGGGTGCGGCCCGAGCCAGGGTGCGGCCCGAGCCAGGGTGCGGCCCGAGCCAGGGTGCGGCCCGAGCCAGGGTGCGGCCCGAGCCAGGGTGCGGCCCGAGCCAGGGTGCGGCCCGAGCCAGGGTGCGGCCCGAGCCAGGGTGCGGCCCGAGCCAGGGTGCGGCCCGAGCCAGGGTGCGGCCCGAGCCAGGGTGCGGCCCGAGCCAGGGTGCGGCCCGAGCCAGGGTGCGGCCCGAGCCAGGGTGCGGCCCGAGCCAGGGTGCGGCCCGAGCCAGGGTGCGGCCCGAGCCAGGGTGCGGCCCGAGCCAGGGTGCGGCCCGAGCCAGGGTGCGGCCCGAGCCAGGGTGCGGCCCGAGCCAGGGTGCGGCCCGAGCCAGGGTGCGGCCCGAGCCAGGGTGCGGCCCGAGCCAGGGTGCGGCCCGAGCCAGGGTGCGGCCCGAGCCAGGGTGCGGCCCGAGCCAGGGTGCGGCCCGAGCCAGGGTGCGGCCCGAGCCAGGGTGCGGCCCGAGCCAGGGTGCGGCCCGAGCCAGGGTGCGGCCCGAGCCAGGGTGCGGCCCGAGCCAGGGTGCGGCCCGAGCCAGGGTGCGGCCCGAGCCAGGGTGCGGCCCGAGCCAGGGTGCGGCCCGAGCCAGGGTGCGGCCCGAGCCAGGGTGCGGCCCGAGCCAGGGTGCGGCCCGAGCCAGGGTGCGGCCCGAGCCAGGGTGCGGCCCGAGCCAGGGTGCGGCCCGAGCCAGGGTGCGGCCCGAGCCAGGGTGCGGCCCGAGCCAGGGTGCGGCCCGAGCCAGGGTGCGGCCCGAGCCAGGGTGCGGCCCGAGCCAGGGTGCGGCCCGAGCCAGGGTGCGGCCCGAGCCAGGGTGCGGGAGCACAGGTTAAGGACGAGTCACTGCACATTAAGGTAAGATAGTCTTTATTACTACTTCATTGGGGTAAAGGATGAGTGTTAGGGCTGTGTGTTGTTGGGAGTGCCAGATGTGGGAGGTCCTGGAGTATTCCAGACTCCCAGATGTCCATATCTGCACTAGGTGTGTCGAGCTGCAGATTCTTAGGGACCATGTTAGGGAACTAGAGCTGCAGCTCGATGACCTCAGGCTGGTTAGGGAAACAGAGGAAGTCATAGACAGGAGTTACAGCCAGGTGGTCACGCCAGGGCCACGGGAGGAGGAAAGGTGGGTAACAGTTAGGAGAGGGACAGAAAAACGTAAGGTGCCAGAGAGGAGCCCTATGACTGTAACCCTCAGCAATAAGTACACCTCTTTGAGTACTGTTGAGGAGGACATCAAAGTTGGGGGGAGCAGCAGTGGCTGTGCCTCTGGCACGGGGTCAGCCCCTGTAGCTCAGAAAGGTAGGGAAAGGAAGAGGAGGGGACTCCATAGTTAAGAGGACAGATAGGGGATTCTGTGGTCGCAGCAAGGAGAACCGGATGGTGGTTTGCCTCCCTGGTGCCAGGGTCCGGGATGTTGCTGCTCGTGTCCCGGATATCTTAAAGTGGGAGGGACAGGAGCCAGAGGTTGTGGTACATGTAGGTACCAATGACATAAGGAGGAATAGAGAAGAGGTCCTAAAAAGTGAGTACAGGCAGTTAGGTAGGGAGTTAAAAAGAAGGACCGCAAAGGGGGTAATCTCTGGATTACTCCCTGTGCCACTGACAGTGAGAATAGAAATAGAATGAGGCGGAGGATTAACACGTGGCTGAAGGGGTGGAGTAAAGGGCAGGGTTTCAAGTTTCTGGATCACTGGGACCTTTTTTCGGGAAGATGTGACCTGTACAGTAAGGACGAGTTACACTTAAATCCCAGGGGGACAAGAATCCTGGCAGGGGTATTTGCTAGGGCTACTCAGGATCCTTTAAACTGGAATGGTTGGGGGGGAGGGAGCAAAATAGTACAGAGCAGTAAGGAGAAGGTTAGAATGCAAACAAAGAAAGTTTGTAGTAAGTATTTGAATATGGATGGGCAGGTGATAGAGAAAGGAAATGCTCTGGAAGAAGATGAAGGGCAATTGGCAGGAAAAGGAAATAATGTTGTTATTAAAGATGAGGGAAAACAGGAGGAGTCACGTGATGGAGTAGTGGCCGGACGGTGAACTCCAGCCCTCTCCAGAAAAGTCGGGAAAAACAAAGGAAAACACAAAGGCACAGAAATAAAAGTTACAGAAAAGTGAGTATAAAGGTGGAAAGAAGATGGCGACAAAAAAATAAAAATCGAAAGCAACGGTAAGAAGAGAGGAAGAGAAGACAAAGGAGGAAAAAGGTGAAGGCCTTACCTGTCCGAAGAGGCCCGCTGCGGAGAGAGAAACCCGCTCCCTCAGGTCGGTAAATAATGGACTACAAAAATGGCTCGCTGAGCCGAGTAAAAGTGCGCAACTGCGCATGCGCGATTCTTCGCGCATGCGCGATGCGAATGAAAAAAACACACCGACGGGAGGGGGGACCAGCTGGGGAGTCGATCTCCACAGCCGGCAACGACAGCTGCAGAACACCTGCAGCAAGAAGAGACCACAGAAGACAATAGAAACAAGAAAGAAGAGGAGGAAAGGGCACCAAAGAAACAACAGATGGCCAACCCAGAGGAAGAAGAAGAGGAAGAGGAAGACTACAGTGAAATAGAAGAAGAAAAGAAAGGCAAGATAAAGGATATACTTTCTCTTGTTAGAGGATACATGGAGTCATTTAAAGAATGGCAGACACAGGAATTTAATGATTTAAGAAGAAGAATAAACAACACAGGAGAGAAAATGAACAAAATAGATATGACCTTAACAGAAATGGGAAAGAAAATGGACAAGATGGAAGAGCGGGCAGTAGCAGCAGAAATGGAGGTAGAAGACTTAAAAAAGAAATTGGAGGAATCTAATAAAAAAACTAAAGAGACACAAGAACTACTAGCTCTAAAAATAGATACAATGGAAAACCATAACAGAAGAAATAACATAAAGATAGTGGGCCTTAAGGAAGATGAAGAAGGCAAGAATATGAGGGAGTTTATAAAAGAGTGGATCCCTAAGACCCTAGGATGTCCAGAACTACAGCAAGAAATGGAAATAGAAAGGGCACATAGAGTATTGGCCTCTAAACCACAACCACAACAAAAACCAAGATCTATTGTAGTAAAATTCCTAAGATATACTACAAGAGAAAAGGTACTGGAGAAGACAATGGAAAAAGTAAGAGAGGGCAACAAACCACTGGAGTATAAAGGGCAAAAAATCTTCATTTATCCAGATATAAGTTTTGAACTCCTAAAGAAGAGAAAAGAGTTCAATACAGCAAAGGCGATTTTATGGAAGAAAGGGTATAAATTTATACTAAAGCATCCAGCGGTATTGAAAATATTTATTCCAGGACAACAAAACAGACTATTCTCGGATCCAGAAGAAGCACGAAAATTTGCAGAACATTTACAAAAATAGACTGAGGGAGGAAGACGGGTAATGAGAGTTAAAATGATCACGATTGATATGTATGTGGGTAAAGACAAAAATAGACTGAGGGATGAAGACGGGTAATGAGAGTAAAAATGATCACGATTGATATGTATGTGGGTAAAGACAAAAATAGACTGAGGGATGTAGACGGGTAATGAGAGTAAAAATGATCACGATTGATATGTATGTGGGTAAAGACAAAAATAGACTGAGGGATGAAGACGGGTAATGAGAGTAAAAATGATCACGATTGATATGTATGCGGGTAAAGAGGTATAAGAGTGAATAGAGACAATGTGCATACGTGAATGTATCAGTACTTAGAGGAAAATATAGATAGTATAGACAAGAATTAATAAGGGAAGGAAATGGAATAGAGAGAATAAGGAGGGAATTAAAAGAGTGACCTTTGTGACATATGAAAAGTGAAATCTTTTCTGGGGGAGGCGGGGTGAGGGGAAATAGCGGTCACTGCAAAATCAGTTGACGCTTGCGAGTGGATTCGCAAATCCAAATGGAGAGGGGAGATGTGGTTGTCCGACAAGGGATAAAGGACAACTCAGGAGGGGAAGGGGAGATTGGGGATAAATAAGATAGAAATAGGAGAATAAGGAAAATGTTGGATGTTGTAGGAATGTTGTCTTATAAAGAGTTGAAAATAAGAAAACAGAAATGGAAAAGGAGGAAAGGTAATGATGGAAAAACGGAAAGAGAAGATAAACAAAATATAAAAGGGCTACACTGAACTATATGACTTTAAATATTAATGGAATACATAACCAAATTAAAAGGAAGAAACTACTAAATTTAAATGAATAAATGTATTCCATTAGAAAAAATAACATATAGGTTAAGAAATAATATTGAAATATTCGAACAAGTATAGGAGCCTTACATTAAATACAATAGCGAAAACCTACCGGGGACAAACATTACCTAAGTTGATGGAAGGAGAAGGAAAGAAAAGAATGGACTCAGTAGAATTTCTGGTGTATTTTTGTTGAATGACAACATTGTCTGACTGGCTTAATGCAACCTAGATTGTATACCTAAAATGGATGAGAGGGGGGGGTGGGGGGGTGGCTTGGGAGGAGGGGGGGGGAGAAAAAGTCACTGTATATGTGTGAAAAAGAAATAGTGTATATCATGGCTAATGTGATTTATGGTGTGAAAAATAAAAAATTAAAAAAGAAAAGATGAGGGAAAACAGGGATTAAGAATTGGGAAATCTCTGAAATTCATATATTTTAATGCCAGGAGTATTGTAAAAAAGGTGGATGAGCTGAAGGTGTGGATTGATACTTGGAAGTATGATGTGGTAGCGATTAGTGAGACATGGTTGCAGGAGGGATGTGATTGGCAGCTGAATATCCCTGGGTTTCGTTGCTTTAGGTGTGATAGAGTCGGAGGGGCAAGAGGAGGTGGTGTTGCATTGCTTGTCAGGGAGAATATTACAGCAGTGCTTAGGCAGGATAGATTAGAGGGCTCGTCCATGGAGGTTATTTGGGTGGAACTGAGGAATGGGAAAGGAGAGGTTACACTTGTAGGGGTGTATTATAGACCACCCGGAGGGGACCGAGACCTAGAGGAGCAAATCTGTAGGGAGATAGTGGATATTTGTGATAAGCACAGGGTTGTAATTATGGGAGATTTTAATTTTCCACATATAGATTGGGAAACACATTCTGTGAAAGGGCTGGATGGGTTAGAGTTTGTGAAATGTGTGCAAGATAGTTTTTTACAACAATATGTAGAGGTGCCGACCAGAGAAGGAGCAGTGTTAGATCTACTATTGGCAAATGGGATGGGTCAAGTGACAGAGGTTAGTGTTGGCGAGCACTTCGGGTCCAGTGATCATAATGCCATCAGCTTCAATGTCATTATGGAAAAAGATAAGTCAGGGCCAAGGGTTGAGGTTTTTGATTGGGGAAAAGCTAGATTTGAGGAGATGCGAAAGGACTTACAGGGTGTGCTTTGGGACAATTTGTTTTATAGGCAGGATGTAGTAGAGAGATGGAAGTCTTTTAAAGATCAGATTTTGAGAGTGCAAAAGCTTTATGTTCCTGTTAGGTTAAAAGGAGGGGCAAAAGGTTTGAGAGAGCCGTGGTTTTCAAGGAATATTGGAAACTTGGTTCAAAGAAAAAGGGAGGCGTACATTAGGTATAAGAAGCATGGAATTAAGGAGATGTTTGAAAAATACATTGAATGTAAGAGGAATCTTAAGAGAGGAATTAGGAAAGCTAAAAGAAGGTATGAGGAGACTATAGCAAGCAGGGTGAAAATTAATCCAAAAGGGTTCTACAAATATGTTAATGGTAAAAGGAAAGCGAGAGACAAAATTGGTCTTTTAGAGAATCAGAGCGGAAAACTGTGTGTGGAGCCTAGAGAAATGGGGGAGATATTGAACAGTTTCTTTTCTTCGGTATTCACCAAGGAGAAGGATATTGGGATATGTGAGATAAAAAAAGCAAATTGGGTAAATATGGAGAATATAGTGATTACGAAAGATGTAGTGTTAGGGCTTTTGAGGAATATAAAGGTGGATAAGTCTCCGGGACCAGACGGGATCTTCCCCAGGACATTGAGAGAATTAAGGAGGAAATAGCAGAGGCTCTGACGGTAATTTTCCAAATGTCATTAGAGATGGGGATAGTGGCAGAGGATTGGCGTATTGCGCATGTGGTTCCGTTATTTAAAAAAGGGTTCAAGGAGGAAGCCTGGCAATTATCGGCCTGTAGGTTTGACGTCTGTGGTAGGTAAATTAATGGAGAAAGTTCTTAGAGATAGTACTTATAAATATCTGGATAGACAGGGTCTGATCAGGAGCACTCAACACGGATTTGTGGGTGGAAGGTCCTGTTTGACCAATCTGATTGAATTTTTTGAAGAGGTGACTAGGAATGTGGATGAGGGTAGCGCAGTGGATGTTGTCTATATGGACTTCAGTAAGGCCTTCGATAAGGTACCACATGGAAGGTTAGTTAGGAAGGTGCAGTCTTTAGGTATAAATTTTGAGATAGTCAAATGGATTGAACATTGGCTGAAAGGGAGAGGCCAGAGAGTGCTAGTGGAAAATTGTCTGTCAGGTTGGAGGCCGGTGACCAGTGGTGTGACTCAGGGACCTGTATTGGGCCCATTGTTGTTTGTTATATACATTAATGATCTAGATGATGGGGTGGTGAATTGGATTAGTAAATATGCAGACGATACTAAAATAGGTGGATTAGTGGATAATGAAGAAGGTTTTCAAGGATTGCAGAGGGATTTGGGCTGCTTAGAAAAGTGGGCTGAAAAATGGCAGAAGGGATTTAATGCTGATAAGTGTGAGGTGCTTCATTTTGGTAAGAAGAATCAGAACAGGACATACGTAGTAAATGGGAGAGCATTGATGAATACAGAAGAGCAGAAGGATTTTGGAGTAACGGTACATCATTCCCTGAAGGTAGAAACTCATGTGAATAGGGTGGTGTAGAAGGCTTTTAGTATGCTGGCCTTTATCTATCATTGCATGGAATATAGGAGTTGGGAAGTGATGTTGAGATTGTATAAGGCGTTGGTGCGGCCTAATTTAGAGTTCTGTGTGCAGTTCTGGTCGCCTAATTATAGGAAGGATATAAACAGAGCGGAGAGAGTGCAGAGAAGATTTACCACAATGTTACCTGGGTTTAAGCATCTAGAGTACAGGGAGAGATTGGGCAGATTAGGTCTTTATTCTTTGGAGCGTAGAAGGTTGAGAGGGGATTTGATAGAGGTATTTAAGATTATGAAAGGGATAGACAGAGTGGATGTGGATAGACTATTTCCGTTAAGAGTAGGAGAGATTGAAACAAGAGGACATGAGTTAAGGGGCAGAGGTTTAGAGGTAACATGAGGGGTAACTTCTTTACTCAGAGAGTGGTAGCAGTGTGGAATGAGCTTCCGGGAGAAATAGTGGCGGCAGAGTCAATTTTATTATTTAAGAAAAAGCTGGACAGGTATATGGATGAGAAGAAGGTGGAGGGTTATGGTCATTGTACAGGTAGGTGGGACTAGAGAGGAGTGTTTGGTTCGGTGCGGACTAGAAGGGCCTAATGGCCTGTTTCCGTGCTGTAATTGTTATATATATGTTAAAATATAACCAAAATATTTGCTTATCACTGTTGAGGCATGTGCATTGCCTGTCTCGTCTCTGGCGAAGCAATTTTCCAAATTTCACACATCCTTGAACTGGGTGTGTTTTTATTCCAAATGATGTAGAAAATTGAGAAAGAGAAAGTTGGCTGTTGCACAGCCACTTATTTGTAACTGCTCAGGTAGTGACATGAACATGCAGCATTGGAATATCAATACCACTGTGGCAGAAAGGGTCAGAGGGAGGGTTACTGTACTGCAGGCACAGGAAGAAACACTCCATTCTTCAGTCATGCCACACCTTCACTCACCCTCTTCTTGTATAATACTGCAAGGTGCTTGACGGTGTAGGCCACTGAAGGATGGTCAGGTGCCAGGGCTCGACAGCGTATCTCCAATGCCTTCTCATACAACTCCTCTGCTTTCTCGTGTTCCTCTTTCTCATCGTACAAAGCTGCCAGGTTATTCAAGGACTGTGCACAGTCAGGGTGATCGTAACCAAGTGTCCGCTCCCTCATTTCCAAGGACCGTTTAAAGAAGACTTCTGCTGTCCTGGAGTGAAATGGAAAAGAATGTTTACATCTAAATACATTTTCAAGTCACTAACTCAAAATGTGAAAAGCAACATTTGTTTCCTTTTCACCTTCAAGAACAACATCTTACATTAGTTTTCTGTACACCCACTGTTACTTGAGTATGTACAATTATGCATCCACGGGTTTTTTTTTTAGAAAGATTACAGAATCAAAAAATGGATTGGGAATTGAAATGAGGAAAAGGACGCTCCACCATTTAATGATGACAGCTGATTATCCCAATTTAGTGTTCTGTTCCAGCTTTCTCCCCACATCCATCACACCCCAAGAACCATATCCAAAACCTTGACTATATTGAATGGTTTGGCTTCAACTTCTTTCTATGCTGAAGAATTTCACAACTTCACCACTGGCTGGGAAAAAGATTATTTCTCATCATTTCAGTCTTATGTATACTATTCTGTGATACCTGTGCAGATTTCCTGGATATTTGGATCATCCATCTTGTATCCATCCTGTCTAGAACATTGCAGGTTTCTGTGAGACTCTTTCCCCCCGTCCCACCCCGAGCCCTTCATCTAAATTCCAATGAATCTATGTCAAAATGAGTCAAGCTCAGTGTTCATCAGTTCTGCCATCACTGAACTTCTTCCACAGCAAGAATGCCCAAGTTCAAACAAGGAGAGGAAAGCTGCACACACATAATGTGCCATCTCACCAAGGTCCTGAACAATTGCAAAATGACATCCCTGCTCCACCCCTTTTTTCCAACCCCTTCAAATCAAGCCCAGCAGACCACTTCCCTTCTCAGCCACCTGCTACATACTCACCTGATGCACAAGGACATTAGAGTTTCATTGTAACTTTCCCTTTCCCAGTCTAACTTTGGTTAGATGATGATCTGCCTACTGCTATTACCACCCAAGTGGATAACCTTACATTTATCCACATTTTACTTCATCAGAGCTGTATTTGCCACTCTCTCATCCTGGAGTTTTTATGCATCCCTTCAAGGTTCACCCTCTTGTCATCTGCAAACTTGGGAGACACATTTAATTCCCCTCTCCAAATCATTAACGGCAGGACCTAACTCGTCACTGCCTGACACTCCTCCTGTCCATATCCACACCCTGTGTTGCTCCAGTAGTGATGGAGATTGTGGGGGAGATGTTCTTACCAATCTTCACTGATTGTAGTTTGGAGCTGAGGAAACCATGATCCAATTACACAGTGGGATGTTAACTCCCAAGTCTTGGAGCTTGCTGATCATTTTGAGGGAATGATGATGTTAAATGTAGTCAATAAAGAGCATCTTGATGTCCAGGTATTCCAGGGCTTTGTGTAGGGCCAGTGAGATGGCATCCCCCGTAGACCTATTTCAACAATAGGCAAACTGGAATGTGTCACTGCTCAGACAGGAGATGATATGTTTCATCAACAGCCGTTCAAAACACTCCATCACTGCTACTGGTCAATAGTTATTAAAGCAGGCAGGTACAATGCTCTGCTGGAGTGAGATATTGAACATATCTGTGAATACATTGATAAGGTGGTCAGCACAGATATTTAATACTTGGCCAGGTACTCCATCCAGGCTGGATGCTTTCCTCTGATTCACTCTTCTGAAGGCAGCATGCACAACATTCTCAGATATGGACAGGATGGGATCACAAGGGGATGTGAGTGTGTGGAAGGGTGGTTCTTCGTTGTTACTATCGTCAAATTGGGTTTAGAAGGCATTGAGTTCCTTTGGGAGGAAAGCTTTGATGTCTGATACTTCACCGAATTTGGTTATGTAACAGGTAATGGTATTTTGGCCCTGCCACAGTTGTCGGGTGTCCCTCATTGTTTCCATCTTGATCCGGAATCTCCACTTCATTGGGAGATAGTTTTCCACAGGTCTGGATCTCCAGACTTAAATGCCTTTGATCTGGCTCTCACCAGGTTCTGGATTTCATTGTTCATTTAGGGTTCTGAACAATGACCATCAATGTATCCACTACTTCTGGAATCACTTCTTGGATTCCCGCTTGTTGAATTGGAATAGCTCCACACAAGATATCCCCAGCTTAGCTACCAACTTCACTCCCCACAGAAACACTAACAGTTGAATCTGCCTCCTTTAATCATGCGAGGGCACTTAATCTCTAACCACTTGCTGTGTTAAAAAGGTTTCTCAACATCTGGATAACAGTTTTGGGTAACAGTTCTCCTTTCTCAAAGCTTCACGAGACAAGGACTCATCAAAATACAACCTGATCTGAGACAATAGTCAGGTCTCAATCTAGTGGTGACTGACCATTTTCTACTCATGGAGCTCTTCGAGCTTATTTGCTCAAGTTTCCAGCATCTGAACTTTTTCTCAGAGGTTTTAGTGCCTCAATACAACACTGAGCCTATATACAAATAATAGTACCTTCATTGCATCAATATGTGCCAAGATACTTTTCAAGAGAATGAGCCTCATGAAGGGGTATTGTGATAGATGACCAAAAACTTTGTCAAAGAAGTATATTCTATATATTATATTCAAAGTGCAACATAGAGAAAGATGGAAAGGCTAAGAGAAAATTCTGGAATCAAAGGCCTTAGAAACTGAAGGTAAGGAGCAA
Organism: Narcine bancroftii; assembly: GCF_036971445.1. Lineage (NCBI taxonomy): Eukaryota > Metazoa > Chordata > Chondrichthyes > Torpediniformes > Narcinidae > Narcine > Narcine bancroftii. The sequence goes on along the minus strand of NC_091469.1, from coordinate 383,837,436 downwards.
GTGGTGGGACAATTAAATTCAGAGATGTGCAATACTCCCATTATATTTCACCAAGTTCTCTGCTTCCAATACCTTAGTCTGTTTAAAAAACAATGTAATCATCCATCCAGGAACAGACTACTACAGGCAGTACTGGGGAGGTTCACTGATGTTTCAGCTGTGAGGAGTGATGTGACAAACTGGGTTTGTTCTCCTTGGAGGAGAGGAGGTAGAGGGAGGAAGGAGACAAAGAGAGGATTGGGGGAAAAACCCTTTCACCCCAAATCAAAACATACTTGAATCTGAATGCACTGGATGAAGGCAGAGCTTCCACGCAGTTCAGACAAGTGTCAGAAAATGGAATCAGTGCCAATTGATACTCAGTGGTTGGCTAGTACATGGTGTGTGATAAATTATGTTATATTTTATATTGTATATAGATATGTTTTATAGGAGATAAATTGTGGCAGGTTTTTTAGTTTAGTCACATACAGATACAAACACTTCAAAACAGATCTCATTTAAAATGTTGGAGCTCTGCTCAAGCCAGACAGTTCAGGCTCTGGGTGCCTTTGCAGAAACTTTGAAGAATGCCTATAAGGACTTCACAAGTAGGTGTTAATTAGACATGCTGTGGAGTAATGGATTATTGGTTTGGAAAGCAACAGACGAACAAACTCAGAAGATTAGGTCTAGACCCACAGTCTGTCTGACTGCAGTTGGCTGTTCTGAGAGGGTCATGTGGTTTTCTCAGTGTGTGAGGGAGAGGGACGGGCCGGGGGAGGGGGACGGGCCGGGGGAGGGGGACGGGCCGGGGGAGGGGGACGGGCCGGGGGAGGGGGAGGGGGACGGGACGGGGGAGGGGGACGGGGGAGGGGGAGGGGCCGGGGGAGGGGGAGGGGCCGGGGGAGGGGGATGGGCCGGTGGAGGGGGATGGGCCGAGGGAGGGGGATGGGCCGAGGGAGGGGCCGAGGGAGGGGGACGGGCCGGGGGAGGGGGAGGGGCCGGGGGAG